>NC_056751.1:669900776-670048276 GCF_019279795.1 Protopterus annectens | reverse complement strand
AGGAAGGCGATGGGAAGGAAAAACAGCAGTAGGAAGGTAATAAAGGAGTACTAGCTTAGCTGGCAGGTGAAATGTATCAGAATCAGCTAATTACACAGGCAGCAGACCAGCCCAGTCCAGAACACTACTATAAACTATGCAAACGGTTACTTATCAAAACATCTACTCTTTATAACATCTAAACTCAAAACATCAAGACCTTAACATCTAAACTTCAAAACATCTATAACTCATAACATCGAATCTCAAAACATTGAAAACTACAAAGCAACTATAAATAACATCCCACACACTGTTTACTATGTTTCTGCAGGGGGGAAAGCCCCCCTGCACCCCCCAAGTGGGGGGCTCCACCCCCCCACACCCGCCATAAATCCATAAATTAAAAATACCAACTCCGAGATCGCACTACAGTGGGGGAAAAAGTTAATTTCCTAACCCTACTGTAGTCCGATCTCGGAGTTGGTATATTTAATTTATGGGAGGGTGTGGAGGGCGGAGCCCCCCACAAGGGGGTGCAGGGGGGCTTGCCTCCCTGCAGAAACGTAGTAAACAGTGCGCAGGATGTTATTTATAGTTGCTTTGTAGTTTTCAATGTTTTGAGATTAGATGTTATGAGTTTTAGATGTTTTGAAGTTTAGATGTTATGGTCTTGATGTTTTGAGTTTAGATGTTATGATCATTCGATGTTTTGATAGGTAACAATGCAAACATCTACCCCTCTGGTTTTTCCCACACTATACACTACCAGTGTATACAAGTGGGGAAATTTTAACAAACAAACCTACAAAATGAGAAGGGCTGCAGCAGGCAACATCGAACAACATGTGCAAGAGACTGAGGGTGGTGAGGATGTGAATGCTGCCGATCAACCCACAGTGAGGAGATGGAGAAGAGTGTACAGACCCAGGGTAACCTACCAGGGGCTACATGAGCTGGAGATAGTGGAGCACTATAGGGTGGACAGAGACCTCCTACAGCAAATTGTTGAGCTGTGCTGGCCACACCTGACACACCAAACTGACTGAGGGGAACCCATCCCATTGGCTACCAAGGTATGTGTAGGCCTAGGAATACTAGCCACAGGTACCTCCTCAAGCTCAACTGGGGATATCATAGGGATCTCACAGGCATCAGCATCCAGAGTATTCCACTAGCTCCTGGATGCCATGTCAGCACATTCCAGTGAGCACGTATATTTCCTCAACACCTGTGAGGTGTTGGCCAGCAATATGCGTCTCTTCCACCAAACAGCAGAATACCCTGAGGTAGTGGGTGCTATAGACTGCACACACATATGCATCAGACCACCACCTGGTGATCAGGGTAGAGCCTACATCAACCGCAGGGAAATCCACTCCATCAACTGTCAGGTTGTCTGTGATGCCCAGGGCATTATAATGAATGTGTGTGCTGGCTGCCCTGGAAGCTATGACAATTTCCACATATGGCATCTGACGCAGCTGTACCAGAGATTTGCCAGTGAGGACATCCCCTATGGTCACCTAGTGGGGGATGCTGCTTTCACACTGAAGCTGTGGCTGATGACACCCATCAGAAATGCACACACACCTGAGCAAGAACGTCATAATGAGGCACACGCACAGACCAGATTTATAATACAACGTGTGTTTGGGATGCTCAGGTCATTGTTCTGGTATCTGGACACATCCAGTGGAACCTTGCAGTACTCACCAGCTACATGTACCCAAATTGTTATGGTATATGCCATGCTACACAATATGATCCTGCGGAAACAGCTGCAGCAGGAGCAGCACGAGGCAGGGACACCCCCCCCCCACCAATGCCAAGGCCTGCGCAGTCACAGAGTGACTCGGAGGAGGAACAACCTAAGCCTGCCCCATTAGACAGATGGAGGCGTGCCCAGTATGCCGAGGCCACGGCAAAGAGACAACGTATAGCACATACACTGACACAGTAGGGACCCAGGGAATGACACCTTTCTCTGACTCGCACATACAGTAAAAGGGATGCCAAACATGACACTACCTGTGCTCAACCATGTATTGGGAGTGTACTATGTGCATCCGACATAGGCAGCCCTCCAGCACCATCCGCAAGTCTGGCACACCCTCAAGGTAAGTCAATCAACCTACCAATTGCCAAATGGAGTAGAATGTGTCATTACCTATTTCTATGGTATAGATGTGAGCATGCAAGGGAACTGGGTGTCTGAATGTGATGGCAGCAGGCAGTAGACACCCATAATGGCACCATGACATCTGTAACACATACTGGACTCACCATAGTAGCCAGTACTATACAGGGTGACAAAACCCACTGCAGGAAATGTGCTGAGCAACATGTGTGTCCATATGACTCACACATGCCAGTCAGGGCGGTTCACATACCCAACAACAGTTTCAGCCAGCAGGACAGGTGTAGACAAACACAAACAGAGCCTGTGCTATGGCCCCTGAATGATGGCTATGATTAACCCCTTCCCAGGCCTATACAGACAGACTATAGCAGGTCAGGCAGTGGGATGGCAGTTCTGAAGGGTAGGACATCAGATACTAATATGTAGGGCAACCAAAGCTACGATTTGTAGTACACTGGTATGCCTCTAGTCAGCATGATAGGTAAGAATACAGAATTAAATGGAGTACCTGACATACCAGTACAGTCATAGCAAATGTGTACAAGTGTCAGGTGTGCCCCCCATCCAACATAGTAACGTAATAACAGTCAGGTGTGCCCCCCCAATCCTGTGTAGAAATGTAGTAATGGTCATGTGTGCCCCCCCCATCCTACGTAGTAATGTAATAGCAGTCAGGTGTGCCCCCCAATCCTGTGTAGAAATGTAGAAATAGTCAGTTGTGCCCCCCCCATCCTACATAGTAATGTAATAACAGTCAGGTGTGCCCCCCCAATCCTGTGTAGAAATGTAGAAACAGTCAGGTGTGCCCCCCCGCTATGCAGAAATGTAGTTAGTCAATGCCAAATGGTCGATGGATACCCTGCAGAGACAGCATGCTACATGTCAGTGTACAACACAAAGGTCAGCACTGCAGCACAAACTACCTGGACTCGATCCAGACATTCAATACAGACGGCCATACTGGGCATGCTCACACACTTAAACACATGAAGGCCATGTCTACATACACCAGTGGACCAGACATATCTGGCAGTCACAGTTGTTAGTGCAGACACTCATCAGTATGCACCACTCATGCCTTGCACACACAGTGGATAGGAAAACAGACATATATGTCAGGACAACTCACTATAATAAGCCAAAGGTAGACGTATATAGATGTGTGGAAGAGGGTGACTGTGACAAGGAGCCATGCAGGCCTGTCCCACCCAGCACACAACAAAAGGGCCCTTAACACATGAGGTGCAGATGTCACTCACTGCAGATACTAGCCACCAGTATCTGTCAGCATTACAGACTATGTGGTGCACGTGCCAGGTGTGCAACATGACTGTACAAGGAAGTAGTCATCTAGTAGCTGTATGCACGTACCTGTGAAATATGACTCTGTGTGTGCCCACATGTGCCATGTCAACCCCTAGATGAATGGGTTATGGCCCATGCACACACACTGCCCTCCCCATAGCCCTACTATAACAAGCCTGTGAAATGCACCTTTGGGAGAGTTGTAGCCCAGTAATCTCCATGGCATGTCCCATAACTGCATACTGCTGTAGTGTGGTAAACTAGTTAGGTAGGAGCTCTAATCCCAGACTTGGCAACTGTGTGTGTGTGTGTGTGTGTGTGTGTGTGTGTGTGTGTGTGTGTGTGTGTGTGTGTGTGTGTGTGTGTGTGTGTGTGTGTGTGTGTGTGTGTGTGTGTGTGTGTGTGTGTGTGTGTGTGTGTGTGTGTGTGTATGTGTGTGTTTTTGTGTGTAACTGTCTTTCTCTGACTGTGTAGCGAGCAATGCTTTTTAGGGTAATCACACTCCCTACAATTCAAATGCTTAACTTTGGCAAGGCTGCTGATGTCGCCCACCTAGAAATACACCTCTGGGAAAATTGTAGCCTAATAATCTCTGTAGTGCATCCTGTAACTGCGTACTGCTGTAGTGTGATAAAGTGTGTGTGTGTGTGTGTGTGTGTGTGTGTGTGTGTGTGTGTGTGTGTGTGTGTGTGTGTGTGTGTGTGTGTGTGTGTGTGTGTAAAGAGTAATGCTTTTTAGGGTACTGACATGCCCTACAATTCATATACTCAACTTTGGCAAGGCTGCTGATGTCATCATCTAGAAATACACCTCTAGGGAGGTTTTAGCCCAGTAATCTCCGTACCACATCCTGTAACTGCTTACTGCTGTAGTGTGATAAAGTAGGTAGGTGTTCTAATCCCAGACATGGCAAGTGTATGTGTGTGTGTGTCTGTCTGTGCAGACAGCAATGCTTTTTAGGGTACTCACACTCCCTACAATTCATATGCTCAACTTTGGCAAGGCTGTTGATGTCATCCACCTAGAAATACACCTCTGGGAAGGTTGTAGCCCAATAATCTCTGTAGCATGTGCCATAACTGCATGCTGCTGTAGTGTGATCTAGAACTCTGGTAGAGTTCCGTCCCCACCCGGGCAGTTCTGGATGTTTTGTGTGTGTTTCAATGACTGTGTACAGAACAATGCATTATTGGCTATTCACACTCAGTACAACCATGCTGTAGTGTGATACAGACCTCTGTTAGGGGTTCTATACCCACACATGTCGGTTGTGGATGTTTTGTGTGTGTGTCACTGTCTGTGTAGGGAGCAATGCATTTTAGGCTCACACTCATTACAATTCGAATGTCCTACTTTGGCAATCCTGCTTATGTCATCCAATGTGATAAACACCTTTGGGGAAGGAGTTCTCCAGTAACCCCTGTGGTGCGTCCTATAACAGCCCCATGCTGTAGTGTGATATAGACCTCTGTTAGGTGTTCTATACCCACATATGTTGGTTGTTGATGTTTTGTGTGTGTGTCACTGTCTGTGTAAGGAGCAATGCATTTTAGGCTAGTCACACTCACTACAATTTGAATGTCCAGCTTTGGCAATCCTGCTGATGTCATCCAATGTGATATACACCTTTGGGGAAGGAGTACTCCAGTAATCTCCATGGTGTGTACTATAACTGCATTGTGCTGTAGTGGAATAAACTAGTTAGGTAGGGGTTCTACTCCCAGACATGACAGGTGCGTGTGTATGAGTGTGTTTGTAACTTGTACCCTGTGTGGAGGTGGGGGTGAGTGTGTGACATCTGTACCCAATGTGGAGTGGGTTTTGCACATTTCTTATATGGTGGCCCTACTATATATTACAATGTCCACCGTACAGGGATAACAGATGTGAAATAGCTGAGAGGCTGAGGTGCAAAACCATACCCATACATGTGACATCAAGGCCAGGCAATCACAGTTAGCAACCCCAGTATTACCCAGAGCACACTATCACCCATGTCTCATACACACACATGCCTAGGCAACAGCCAATATGTGGGTAGTACACTGCATATTGGCCATTGATAGTAACTATGGAGTGATAGCAGTGGGTTACACAGGGCATAGCACCCTGTCCATCTGTTCAATATGCACATACATGCAGACAGTGCACCTTCCCCATGTTCCCCAATGGACACCAGCAACACCTGTGGTGCCATCACATGTGACCCACAAAGGACATACCATGCCTGCCAACATGCCCTGTATGGACTGATGCCACTGACACCAGGGAATACCATTAGCATGCTATCAAAGTAGGTGGGCAAGACTGGCACATCTGATGATAATCTGTGTTTACAACATGGCCCAGACACCCCAGCTACAGTTCCACATGTCACTGTACATGCATGTGGGAAGTATGCACATTCCAGACACCGTCCATGTCATGGACTAAGGAACACATACATGGCAAGCGATGCACAGCATTGGCCACACATAATAGTCACCCAGGTGACTGGATGGGGGAGACAATACCCACCTGTGTGGGCAAATGCACTACAGCCCTGAGCCAAAATGCAGACCATCGTCATGTGGCCTGATGCCAAGGTATACCCATCACCTAGCCTTGTATAGCTGTCTGGCACAGTCGGCCACCACACACTAGTGCAGACATGCACTCATGCATTTCAGTACTGGCACCCTGTGTGTTTGTGTGTGTGTTGTATGATGCGTATGATCACATCCACACTCACTACAACCCCCATTGGCATACTGACACATGCTGTCTGATGTTAGACACCTCCCCATACCCTTTGCCCATACAACCTCCATATGACCTGTGTGGTGCATGTGATACCTGCACAGTGATGTGTTGTGGCAATCCCACTACTGATATGTAATCTTGGCCCTGCCAAGTGTGTCAGTGTTTGTGTCCCTGTAAGTGTGTGGCTGTGTTGACGCTGGCACCTGTTCATGTGGACAGGCACGTGTACATCACCTACCATATAGCTACCATATCCTTGTTGCAGATGTCACTCACTATCACATATATGTTCTTAGGGCTCCACAACAGGTAACCCATGTGGCACATCCAATAACTGCATAGAACTGTGAGAGCACTACATAGTCAGCAGGGGTTTGATACCCTGTGCTGGTAGGTGTGTGACACAAACATGCTTAAGTTTTACTCTCCCACCCCTCACTGACTTGTCTTTGCCTCTGTCTGCCTCTCTCACACCCTCTCTGGTGGATGTGGAGACCTACACCTGCTTTGCTTAGGCAGCAGCATGTGTATTTTAAGTGATGTTCATGATCAGCTGATGGCCTCTGCATGAATTGCAGCCCTCCCCTAACTTATTGCACGTGGAACAGCTGTGGTAACATTCCCATAGCCAATATCTAGGAGCATCATGTTGGTGTTGGCCCTTTTCATTCACCGTGAGCAGGAACTAGATGTGTTGTTTGGCAAACAGCATATCAGATGGATTGGGGATTCACCTCTAACAACATACACTGTGGAAACAGGGCAACACACAGGAGGGGGATGTGCCTGACCTGACTACAGACTGTAAGTGCTGCTATACTGCATTTGGTGTAATGTTGGTTTAACAGTGTGTGTGTGTGTGGATATGGTTGTCCTACATGTCTCAATACCTGCCGTGTCAGTTCTATGTTTATGAGGAATACCCACCTGCAGGGTCATCTGCAGACTGGGCAGTGCGTTGTGCCTTTGGTTTCATGTGTTACCCATAGAGCATCTATCTGTGGACTGCAGAATGTAGTGTGAGGATTGCAGTCTGTAGATGGTGAAAGCCATGACAGTTACTGACTTCATATCCCTCATAGGACATATGTTGCAACAAACCCTGTTACAACAGTAAATGTATGAGGTTATCACAGCAACAAGTCAATATTGGCCCTGTGTATGTGCCACAACTCTGTCAACCTTTGTACATATGTCGTGCATGAAGAGGTGCATATGTGCCGTACACCATAATTAGTGTCATCGTATCTGATAACAAGCCAGTGAGATATCAGACTGCTACACATGTTATGCACAGTAGGGGTTATATTTGATGACATAACCTGGACATACTGTGCTTTTTTGTACAGTACTGAGGTCTGTGTACTTATGGTGAATGTTGTCAGTGTGTGTATTGTTAATATGTACCTTGGCCTGTGTACAGACTGTGGTAGTTGTCATCATCCTAGGTCCCATCCTATCTGATGTTACATGCTGCTCCACTGTATGTTTCCGTATTGGCTTACATGTTTGTAGGGCCATACACACACATGTCCCATACCACAGTCAGCTATCAGACCAAACTGTGTAGCGGCCCAGTATATGTAGGGTTAGTGTGCGAGTAGCACATATGAGGATGGTGTTGAACAGATAGTGCATATACTGTAATATTATGCTAGCTTGCCATATGTGGCTGTGGTTGTGTTCTCATTGGTTGTGGCTATGCACTTTCACACAGGTGTATCTTACCCTGTGCTGTGACATGCCTGTACAGCCTGCTATATATGCAGGTACATGTGCATTCCCCCATAGGAGATGTAGGCCAGTGTTGAGCCAGTCTGCCTGTAGCCTAGACAGTGCTTTGTTACTTGCCTAGCAGCTTAGTGTACTTACCCAGTGAGATGTCATGTGCAGATACTTGCCAGATGTACTGCTGCCGGGCCTCCCTTAACAGTCATGTATATCAGACAGAGCAGCGGGATGCTGTACAAATGTATGTCAATATCTAGTGGGTAGTATGTGGCCATGGCACCCCTGTACTAGTGGTTATTACGTGCCAGGCCAGACAGGGGTGTGTGAATGCATAACCTATGGTGGCATATGTATATCAGTTGTTATGTGTTATACCCATTTACATGGCTGTTAACATCCATATTGTCAGGCATGGTACACATGTTTTGCACTAAGGGGTTATGTGTATACCTCTGGATTTTACAGAGTGTGTCAGAATGTCCACACATATCGGCCAATATCTCTGCTGCAGTCAACAGGAGCAGTACATGCTAGCAACGGTACTTTACTATGATGTCCTTAGGATGTCTGTCAGTAGCCAATGGCACACGTGGAAAGCAGATGTGACCTCCCACACACACCATGTCTGTGAAGACAATTCCAATTGCAGTAGCAATAGTATATAGAACTGTAATAGTACACAACTAAAGTTTTTCCATTCCTGAAAACCTGTGTGTGGTGTTTTTTTCCTATGACCTCTCTGTGGGTATATGTTGCAGGCAATGATTGTCATTTGTATGGGTGGCCCATACAGTGTCCAGTTGTTCAGGTGTGAACTGTAGGCATAGTGGCTGTTTCATATTTTGTGCACCTTCTACATATGTATCTTAATGTACATATCTGTGTGTGTGTATGTGTAGTCACATGTATATATATATATATATATATATATATATATATATATATATATATATATATATATATATATATCTGTATCTGCATATATGTGTCTGTGTATATGTATCCTAGGGATGTTGATAGCATACACAGTTTAACATTTCCTATGGGAGCCAGAATCTCCTGCATGATATGTTACCAATACCAGCCTGACATCATACAGGTCGGATGCAGTACTGTTAACATCTTGTGCCCATATCATGTCAGGTCCTGATTATGGGATCTGCAACATTTGGTAGTGTATTGCAGGGTGGATGTGTTTGGCTGTGGGGGGGGGTATGCCTATTCGTACAAGACGCATAGTGTGTGGGGCCTTTCAACCCCATTAACGGTGCATGTGGACATATTTGTTTTTGTTAATCTACTATTGCTATCTACAGATGTATGGCCACTTATACCTATACAGCTGTATATAGCAGCTTACATATGTATGACTATGTCCATATATACCTACATAGCTATATATTTCATACATATATGTACCTTGCTGTGTATATGTAGACATATAGGTGTAGACATATATATGCATCGATGTAGGCATTTGCATGTGTATATGTTCATATATAGTTATATATATATGTATATATTTCTAAATATACATATATCTACATATATAGATATGTTGTATCTGTTTAGATATTAATATATTTGCATACACACACATACATCTAGATGTTGGTATACATTCTCTGTACTAATGCATGACTGGGCTGGGTGACATGTTTTTGAAAACATCAGATTTGTGTATTTCTGTCATGGCTTAGTGGTAAATCACTTTGTGTTGTGTCCTGGGTTCAAGCCTTGCAGAGGCTGTTTATTTTGTTGCTGGGCAGAACACGGGCCATTGGATACAGAGTGATTAAGGCACTTTAAAGCAGTTGTAAGTGGATTTTCACGGAGCTAAGCACTGCTAATTTCCAGTGACAGTTTCTTACACTCATTTAGCATCTAAATTGCTTAACCTGTGTAGGCAGTACTTACCCCCATGCAAACAGGCTTAAACCCACTTACTGCTGCTTAAAAGTGCCCTCTCATGCTTACCTCCACACTAATTTCTTTAAAAGAAAAGAAAAAGGGGTTGATAGGAAAGTGATGAAAAAAGGGGCAGAAAGAGGGAAAGACAGTAGGGAAAATAGCCAGGGATGTGCAGGAAGGGTGTAGGGAAGGTCCATAGCTGTCCATTTCTTCTACAGCAACAGCTGTGCATATACACTAAATTTGGAGGTAGATTTGGTCACTCAAACCCCTGGATGTGGGTGAGGACAACAATAATTTGTTGTGATGACAATTAGACCAGATTACTTGTCTCCAGTGGACACGTGTGCGAAATGGACAGCTATGTATGAGGTGAGATTTTTTTGTGGGAACAGATTGCTTTTTTTCTTTTTCAGGTGAGAGTGAGATGTTGGAGAGAGGTAGTAAGTATATTTGAGGAGGTAGGTTGGGTAGGTTAACAGACAAGACAAACAAGACCCATACAGGGGCGGTATATGACATGTGGGGGGTAAACATCTTGGACAGGGAAGGGTGTTTGGAAGTTGCAAGCCCATGAGCCCCCAAATGGAAACAGTGGGACTGAAGTCCCCACCCATGTGCAGTCACCACTGCACCTTCACGGCCCCAAAGGTGGCTGTGCAGGGGGCTGGGTAGGAGTGGCAGGCTCACCCTCTAATTGTGCCATGCAGCCCTCAAGTTGGCATAGCTGGTCTCAAAACTCCCTATCGAGCTCCCTACACACCATGGCCCGGACCTGATGGCAGATGACAGGTACCTCTTCGCCCCTGTTCCTGGGGGGGGGCGAGCCTCATCCCCTGTGGCAGTTTCACCCGAAGGTGGTACAGGGCCAATGGAGGAGGAGGTCCCAGGATGGGCCCCAGACGTGCTGGTGCCCGGTGCCATGGCCAGCTGAGGTGGGACAGGTGGGTCCACTAGGACCGGCCTTCCCATACGAGCTATGGTGTTGCAGTTTTAAGAAAGATATCAGTTAGTCATAGTCAACAGTATTCAGGATTAGTTAAAATGCATGCATAGGCATTCCCATTAACCCAAGACACCAGTTTACAATAGTTGCAGAGCGAGCAGAACACATGCATAGATGGGACAACAGTGGCTATTATAACAGCATGCAGGTTTCATTGATGGCAACAGGACACCAATATGGGAGTATTTTAACATGGCACATGCATAGAACCAAATGTGAATATTTATAAACCAATAGGACATATTTCCCAACAAATGTTTGGAGTGTACACGTACCCATTGAGGTGTGTAATAAGGTTATTGTTGCACATATGGAGGGGGTGAGAGAGAGAGGGAGAGGTCAGTTAACAACTAATACATATATCCCTGTAGTTTTCACAATTTTCTTAGTCACTGCAGTGATCTGTCCCTTACATGTATTATTAAACTACCCAATATCCTTACTTTGTACAATGGTATGTTTATAGATTAGTATATACGTGGACTGTGTCTTACATATAGTCTACACCTCTTACCTGTTATACCTGTTGAGGAAATCATTGTTAACACTACCTGACAATTTCTACAAATACTCCCAGATTCCATGTTGCTGTTATACACATACCTAACAATCTGTTATTGCACACACTCTGGTCAAGGCGTGACAGGATGCAGGTGTTAATGTGACATATATTGAGAATTGCTGTCATACACATTGGGTGAGATGCTACAATGACAGGTTTGTTTCCAAATACATTCTCTTTTTATGTTCAGGTCTGACTATCCATTATATGTCAGTATAAGCTGTCTACATTTCTTGGATCATCACAGTGATTTGTCAGGGGAACAGGTTACCAGACAGCAGATTTGGGCCATTTATCTGGACATGCTGGACAGATCAGAACAGCTGAGAGGTATGACTATGCATACAGCTTACTACCTGAACATTCTGCCACAGTCTGTACAGTTTATGGTAATCCGTGTTGGCAGTACTTACCCCCATGCAAATGCACATAAACTTGCTTACTAGTGCTTACATATGCTTACTACTGCTTAGTTGTGCTTAGACCTGCTTACTAGTGTCTTATTCATTATGACACTGATACTTCACATGTGCATTTCCTGCAGTACTCTAGTTCATAAATATGTGTTATTTAATGGGTTTTGGAACATATAAATTGATTATAATGCGCTTTGCCATGTAAGATAGACTGTGCTGCAATGGGACTCGAACCGGGAATGCCTGCTCATTGGGCAGATGTGCTGCCCACTACACTATTGCTGTGCTGCTTCATTTGCATATATCTTCCTTGTCAGCCTCTTCAGCCTTTTAAGCTGCTTTACTTGTAGCTAAGCAGTGGGCACACCCGCACACCTACGATTAGCTTTAATTGGATTTAAATAAAAAAATAAAAGGGTTTCTTAATTTTATTTATATGTACTGTTTCTGTTGTACACATGGGGACTGCTGGTAGGGATATGCAGACACCTATGAGCAAGCTTGGTCATTTCTTAACACTTTCTGCTGTTCTACCTTGCAGGGGCATGTTTATTCTGAGAGCTCTACTGTCAGACATGCCCCCTGCACTCGTACATGCTCGTGTAAGCATGGGAGCTCGGGCAGCGCGCCTTGAATAATATGCATGGCGCTCTGCCATTCTGTTCCTAAACGGGCATTCCATGCAGGACTAAATTAGTCCTGCACAGAAGATTAGTGAATCCGGGGGATAGACATTCAGAAGACATGAGTCTGAAATATTGGTATGTCCTTAAGGGGTCATTTACATATATCCCTTGGGCCTCAACTATAGGAAATTTATGGTATTGTACAGTGAAGACTTAAGCTTGGCTGGGTCTTTTGAGCACTGTTTACCAATGGTTTGTCTAAGTGACAGTTTTACTTTTTAATATATATATATATATATATATATATATATATATATATAGATATATAGATATATATATATATATATATATATATATATATATACATGTCTATCTATATATATATATATATATATATATATATATATATATAGAGAGAGAGGGAAAGCGCGCACACCTCTCTGGGAGAAACTCTTCACCTTTACTATCCTTTAATACACTACATATCAGTAGACACAAAGACTCCAATTATAAAATAAGAAAATGGGCTTTACTTAAACATTTAGGAACATGTAAGTTCACTATGGTTCATTATTATATATTAACAGATTCTTATAATTTCTGACAGAAACATAATTTTAGCACAGAACTTCTTCAAATTGAAGCAAAGTTCTTGTACTCAGACTCACAACGATATCTATAATTTCAGTTGAGTCTCTTTAGGATAATCTCTGCTTCTAAAAAGAAAACAGACTAGCCACTGGTTAGCATTTTGTTGTATAATTACAAAGATTTCTAGTTACCTTATGTTTTTTAGCCTAACTGCATTGCAGACTCTCAGGCCTTTTCCCCTCGGGTGTTGTCTTTTTCTGTGAGGGGGAAAAAAATCAATATTTCTGCTTCTGTTCCTCCATTTTGACAAAAAGGAGTAAGCCTTCCACAAAGCAGCATATGTTTGTGGAAGACATCTCCCTAGGTTCATAGTTGAATACAAGGCTTGCTGCCCTGAAGGGTCATTTTAAGCCTAGCCAACAACTCAAGGTCAGAGTTAAACCATGTACTTTGTGTCTATGAGGCAAAGACCTTAACCATTATACCAGACCTTCCCATCACTACTTTGCATACCCATATCAGTTCCTAGGGGGTGCTATATCACAAATATCTGTGTAAAACAATATAAAACAATATAATATGCATTTCTGTCTTTATCTTCTGCCAGCATATTCCCCAGTAGCATGCTTCAGGAATCATCCATGTTTTCTGTAGGAAAATAAAAATAGCTCCTTTGCCTCTTTACATTTTGCCAGATGTATCTACATACTGCTTGGTCAGTATTCAGTTTATTATTAAAAATAACATATAATGTAGTCAAAGGTCATACAACATAGGCTAGGGAATAGTTTGTTTAAGTAGTCTCAATTAACGTTATGTGAATCAGTTAAATGTTTAAAAGAAATTACTATAAAAAAATGATGAGAACAAATAATGTTGCTTCTTATCAGATTATAAGCAGGTACTATAAGTAGTAAACAAAATAGACTATGAGAAATGAAGGGTCATTAATTAGGAATAATTTCTGAGTGCTTACTTTACATAAACATGCAACCAGTTCATGGTTCTTGAAGCAAATGTGGGAACAAAGAAGTTATTAGCCATTTGACTTTAATAAAGATTAGTGACTCCTCTTCATTTGTAACATATATCTGACTTTTTCAGTTAGCACTGCTGGTCACTGCACAACTGCTGTTATTTTATGGAACATATAAGTGTTAATCAAGAGCAAGTGACACAGTACCCTAAAACACAAGAAACAAAATATCTAACAGAGATACTGACAAAAGTTATGTTTTTGGTTTGTATATACATTGTGCCTGAAATATGAAATGCAGATAGCTGTCTGCCTGTGGATAACTTCATTTTTTGAAGTTTCATAGTATTATCACAAGTATAAATGTTTGCAATGCAAAACATTATGTATGCAGGGAACAGCACCACATTGGGCCCATAAACATGGCGGACTCCCATTCTCTAAGTATATTATCAGAATTATCTTTTCCCTTTTCTGTAAGTCTTGGAACTTCACCTCAAAGGATATTCAGTGATGATCATTTTAACATGCTGAGATGCTGACATTATATACACCCAACCATAAAGTTACACTGTTTTAAGTATTAACAATGGGATGGTTGGCAAACCATAGGAAAACCTATGTTACCTTTCCACAGCTGAGTTGAGTGCCCAGTCAGTGATTAATAGGGTATAAAAGTTAAATAAATTAGAGCAATGGAATAAAGCCTTTCACCACAACTACCACATTTAAAACAATTAACATTTAATTTATAACACATAATCGACATGGATCTACTTCTAATACTCAAACGGCCATATCATTGAATTTTATTTTTGTGAGATGAAAATCAAATCACGAAAACGAAATACCCAAACAGCAAATTTTTCCCAGGGCAAGTAAACACTTGCCCAAACTTCAACAAAACACACATCGTGGTAAATAAAACCAACCTAGGTCGGGGGCTACACCCCCCACACCCCCTTACTATATATACCAACTCCAGGATCACACTACAGTGTAGAAATGGGCATGTTGGGCAAGTGTTTACTTGCAATGGGAAAAACTCACTGATCGGGTATTTTGTTTTCACGGTTTTCATCTCACAAAAATGAAATTTGATGATATGGCTGTTCGAGTATTAGAAGGGGATCCAATTAAAATGCATCATATGTGATACAGACGTATGGTGACAAACATAAACCAAAGGAATATTTCTACTTTACTAAACCACTATTTCATAACATGTCTATTAGTAAAGGAACAGACTGTCCTTTAGTATTTTATATTTTCATGATAAGAAATAAAACACACTAATGCAGACATATACAGTAGGTAAAGTTTGCTTGGCCTGCAACGAATCTGTATCTCATCTTTATTCTGGGGTCATTTTGTGTGTGTGTGTGTGTGTGTGTGTGTGTGTGTGTGTGTGTGTGTGTGTGTGTGTGTGTGTTTCTGTGTGCCACATGAAGATCTAATTATGCTTGTATTGTGAATGTCTGAATCTCTCCTTTACATTCGTACCACATCCAATAATAGTTTTTTAGTGACAGATGCCTCATGCTCACTACTCCAGAAAATTCTGTGCTTGAAATGATCTGCTATAATTTCAATCTGTATCTAATGGTCTATAATTTCATTTCTAGGACATCTCTGTTTCTGAACAATCACCTCATGTGTGTTATTATCCCTATGAAAAAGTTTATAAATGATATGGCATACATAATGTGATATATATTTTTTGGGGGTGCTTTGGTTTTGTAAAGTACTGATCTTAATATTCATAATAATTGTTCTTTTTTCACAAGTGGCTTGTTCCTTTTCTATTTATGTCAGTTTGAGTGATATACATGTTACCGCTGTTTTCTTCAGTGTCTCTCGTTCTACCCTTTCCCACATGACGGTTATATGCGCACTCCCATGCACTCTCAGACAGACAAACACACAAAGATACTGACAAAAGTTATATTTCTGTTTTGTATAATCACTGTGTCTAAAATGTGAAATAACGATTGTTGTCTGCCTGTGGGCAAGTTAATATTTTGCATTTTCATAGTATTATCACCTTTGAATTTTACATAGTTAATGGGCGTGCCTTCATAGAAGGTTGAACGTCGAGCTGGCACCTTGGCGTTCGTGAAAATCTACTGCCAATCATTAGCGGACCGGAGTTCTGCTGTGGCGATCCAGGTGGCGACCCCTAACCGGGAAAAGCCGAAAGACAAACAAACAAACATAAAAGCATTCATTTTGTCTTTGCTGGAAAATCTAGGTGACTGCAATTGCTTTTCACTGATAAACTGATATTTTGTAAAACTCTGCATGCTGTGGTCTTGAGCAGCTTTTTCTAGTACTCTGATACAATGTTGCTTTTGCCATTGTATATACAGTAACTAACAGGTGTTGATAGGGAAGCATAACCTTCCATCAAAGTGACAATTAAGGGCTCCTACAATAATCACAACTTATTAGTTAAAAACCAAAACATTGATCTGCAAAAGACTGAAAAAAAAAAACAAAAAAAAAAACAGAAGTTAGCATGAGCAAAACAGCATTTGAAAAGACACAGTTCAAAGAACTGCTGCAAACGTACCTTCAACAAAGGTGGACTCAATAAACTCAATGTAACTTACAGTATTTTAGTAGCAATGTTTGCAACTTTCACATTTGGAGCATACTGTCTGTTTTTTTTTTTTTCACTAGTCTTAGGAAGTTTGAAATCAACCATGAATACTTTGTTTTGAAGAGTGGAGTTCAGGTCTTGCAGTCAGAATGTTGTAGTTTGTCAGTTTAATTAGGAACTGAGTTTGTGGATTTCTGTTTTATCATCTGTGTTATATTCAATTAAAAATTTTGGATGACTAGACCATCAGGTTTTGCCTGCATGTTTAAAATTATGGGTCTTAATAATCTTTGGATTATCTTCCTTGTGGCGGTACAGGGAAACAATGGCTGACTTTGACATGCATTTGGCGCTTTATCATTTTGAGAGAATTAGCATTCGGGATTATAGACAGATCATGCTGCATCAGTTTATAGCATTTACTTTGTGGGGCTTGTACCTGAGAATTTTCATTGTGTTCTCTATTTCCATTTTAAAGGTGTTTTTATTATTATTATTATTGCCATAGTGGGAACTTTATTACAGATTCATTATATATGCCTTTTGATTTTGGTTTTCTACCTGAAATGCAAATCATTATGTCTAATTCTGTACTACTTGTTGCATTATTTTACCACCTACTCATATTGATTTATTATTTCTGTGCTGTTGTCATTATGTTTTGCAAAGTGCTTAGGTTTAAGCACTTAAATATATGTAGAGCTGAAGTGAGTTAATATTAAATTCAGGTATTTGCCCAGTTATTGTCTGAAACAAAAATTCAGGCAGAAATGTCAGTGCTTGTGAAGTTTATGATAATCACAGTTGTGCAGTTCATGACTTTTACATCAGTTTTTGAAGAAATAACATACTGCTTTTCGATCTCTGTCTGTCTTTATTTATTTTTTTTGTGTCTCCCTATCTCTCATTGAAAACAGCGTACCATTTTACTGTCTGTAACAACTGAAACCACACAATGTATACACTAATGGGAGGAGGCCTGCTGTGCTCTGTCTCTGGTTTGGTGTTACTTATTGTTGCCACAGCGACTGACTTCTGGATGCAGTACCGTTACTCTGGCAATCCATCCAATCAGGGGCTCTGGAGGTTTTGCACTGATGGAAAGTGCCGACCACATACTATCACCATAGGTAATTATGAGTCACTGTTTTGAGACCTCAATACAGTGTAGTGACAAAACTACTGCTTACACAGTTACAGCATCACCACTGCAGATAACAGTGCTAATGACTTCATGAATATTTTGTTGAAACTAAAGAAATCAAATACTTTTATGTGTATAATGCATTGTTTATAAATTGATTCTGGATTTATTTACTTTAATTCAAAATAGTGTGAGACATTTTTAAACTGAATTTTAAACTTCAAAGCATGTCTGGAGTGAACTGACAGTGTATCATCTGCATAGCTTCTTGACTGAGTCTAGCAATAAATTAAAGCGAGCGTAACAGAATAAAGCAACTGTAAGGCTCACCTGGGAGAAACAAATGTTTTTGTGCAGGTCTTTCCATCCTCTATGTGCACAGCAACAGACTGAACTGACAGAACAGCTTGTCTAGAGGAGAGAAATGTTTTTGTGTGGGCTTTTTTATTCTTTTTGTGTGACCTAGGGTTTTCTTGTTTCTTGTGATACAGGATGTAGAATCACTGGGTACCCAATCAAATTTAAATCCATCAGTTTCATGTTAGATGACAATGCTCAGGTAAGTGACATTTGATAGGCATTTGACACTTAAAGGACAGATTTCTGTGGGGTATAGGAGTGAAAATAAACTGCATGCAGGCAGTGACAGATTATAATAGGAGTGATTTGAGCAGTCACCCAGGGCTCTTGACTCCAATGGGGTCCATAATCAGCTATATACTATATTGACAAATGTTTGCTGTTGTTTACAGCCTTTCTTTTCTTTTTATACCCCAATTGCCTACCATGCACTTGCACTTCCCATCCATTGAAAAGGGAGGGGCTTTCAAATTCTTGCTCACTCCAGGCAGTTGGTACCCACTTGTCTATGAGATGCTGATTGCCACTAAAGATGTTTGACCATACTTCTCAACGGTCCTAATTTTCACAGAATATCCAGACTTTTGACTCATATTTTTGGTCTGTTCCTCATAAAAAATGTATTTTTTTGGCAAATCATTAAAGGCTGGAGTCACTAAATAATGACAGCATCTGAGTTTCAGACTTCTTAACCTTCCATAAAATGCACCTTAATGCAAAACCTGTTATTCTAGCAAATTTCTAAGTTTATAAGAGCAATATTTAGAATCTGTCCCTATTTTTGGGCATTTGTCTCACTGTTATTTTTGGCGTTGTCCAGATTTCTTGTACTAAAAGGTTGAGAAGTATGCATTTGACCTAGTTCATTCTGATACGAGCTTATTGTTTGTGGTAGGTTATGATAGACAACAATGCACCTTTTATTAATTGTTGTTCCAAGACAGTGGATGCCATGGTTACATATGTAAGCAGTCAGAGCTTTCCATTTTTTAGTAATCAGATAAGAATGTTCTTTTTTCCCCACTCACATGCAGTCCAATTTTTTTAAATTTAGACAAAATACATCTAGAAAGACAGATGGGTACATAGGTATATAGCCACAAGCAGAAAGACAGACAGATAGACTGACTGATGCGTATCTAGATTAGATTAGACAGTGAGATCACAAATTTCATTAAGGGAACTGCTATACATTTTTAACTTAAAATATGTAAATCATTCATTGTCACTGGTGAAGCAGCACCCCAACCCCATTTGCAAAAATGGGGGGAAGGGGTTATGGATGGATGGATGTAAATCATTGTAGGATTAGAGGGGTACTAGGACCTGTTATTAGTACAATTAACAGAAACGCCTAATAGGTTAATCACATGGCTCCTCTCACATTGACCACATGTGAACACTGTTGCTAGGAAACCACTGCTCTTCCAGAATGCTGAAACTATCTTGAAGACTTGGCACCTGACCCACTATGTTGCTGGTACAACATTGTGACAGCAATGCAACTGGTCTACAAGGTCCAGTCCAGGGTTCTTCATTATTGTTTATGGTCTCTACATGTAAGTAATACGTAAACAGGGATAAAAAATGGATAACAATGCTGTCCTCCAAATTTCCAGTTAGGAAGAGACTGCTTTTGTAGCTCCAGAACCTAAGCAAATCACTAGTTTCAAAATTCAAACTTCATGGGGGCTTGCTGTCAAAGAAAGTGTAAAGCTTCATATGCTGACCTAGGATGGCTATTTCTATTGGTAGTTAGGCCTATATTCATATGTGGATTGTGGTTGTGAAGCAAGACTGCAGGTGATGCCCCCTTTGTTATGGAGATCAGCATAACTTGTCTCCTGTCTCTTGGACTGTAACTCAAGGCTCAGAGGTGCTGAGTGTGTGAGGACATTAACAATCCATGCATCTGGGCCATCATGTTAGGGATGGAAGCAACATTCAGTTGGCCAGTTTACAGGACTTTCTGCTGGGATGTAATAAGAAAAGAAGAGGAGGTATGAATTTACGGGGGTGGGGGGCAGAGGCCAGGATTACGTTTGGAGTCACCTCAGCAGATTAACCTTAAGGGCTACCAGAGGGCCTTACATATATCAATATGCAATTGTCATGAGAGGGATACATAAATTTGATTCTAGTGTGAATATTGTAACCTTATTTTCCAGTAGCCTGTCCTCTATAAGCCAAATGATAAATCCGCTGGAAAATGCACTTCTAAGAATGAAATAGGAGGAGCAGCTGTACAGAAAGTATGGCAAGAGAGTGTTACTCATTAAATGTGTTAAATCTGTAATGTAGACAGTTACAGGCACAGCTTTTCAAACAGCAAATTGGTATGGTAATAAATGGACCCAGGTGATGAAGGAGCCATGTTTCTAATAGTGTGAAAGTAAAGTAAAAACAAGAATGTGGGATGACAGAGAATCAAAAGCCAAGACAGATGAGATTATCAGTTCTGAATGCAAAACAGCTAAGTAGGGAGGAAAACAGATATGGAAGCTCAAGTAACAGATAAATACATTAAGCTATAAAAGCTTAACTTTCAAAATCCCATTAAAAGCTAGTAAGACAATTACATTCAAAAGATGCAATTGTTTAAGGATTACCTCAAGATGGAAAAGAACACAAATGATTAACCTTTAGATTCTGTATGCACAACTTGATTTAGCAGTTAACAAATACATGGTATTATTATGCAATAGAACAGGCACTAGGTAGATTAATTAAATAATTAGAACATCAGGTAAACTACATTGTTACTGTATATTATTAGGTGAATCCCTCTTAATGGAAAATGATTAGCAATAACCACTGTGACAAATCCATAGGCTGCAGGTGTTACCTTGCACTTAAATGCAATCTGACTGGTGTTTTAAGCACATCAGATTTGACTCCTCAGCATTGAACTGTCTGATTTCTTTTCCATATAGGAAATTACTGGCAAGGTACTATCTGCCTGCCTGCCAGCGCCACACCTCTTAACTGTACTTTCTCAGAATGTCCAGATTTTTGCCTAATATGTTTGGTCCATTTTTCATAAAATTTTGGTTTTCTGGCAAGTTAGTGGCAAATCATTAAGGACTGAAGTTACAAAATAATGACAGACATTTGAGTTTCAGACTTCATACCCTTCAGCAAATTCATGCTAATCTTCTTCTTCTTCTTTCGGCTGCAAAACCTATTATCAACTTTCTGAGTTTATAAGCGCAATATTTTAAAAAATGCCCCTATTTTTGGGCCTTTGTCCCACTTTCATATATGGCTTCATCCAGATTTCTTGCTCTAAGAAGTTGACAGGTATGCTGCCAGCAGTGATTCATTTGTGTGGTCTTCTTTCATTTTTTCCTTGATTTTGTGACCAATGAGTTAGTTTACACAAGTAAAAATAGAGATGGGGGTGGGGTTGCAACCACCATGGAGAAAAAAAAAAAAAAAAAAAAAATATATATATATATATATATATATATATATATATATATATACATATATATATATATTATTTTTTTTCTGAGTTGAGCTTCTGTGGATGAGTTTGAACTGATAGAAGGTTCAAGAAATTTAAACTGAACGAAAGACTGTGGAAGTGAACATTAGACCTACTTTACTTCAAACAGTAGGCAAATTGTTAAGGTCAAGCAAGTACTAAAATCTACCTTCTTGGGTAACTGTATTCCATATTTATTATAGTCTGGCAAATATGAATGAATTGCATAAGCTAATGATACAAGACAATTAACATACAGGGAACAGTTATTCTGAACAAGACACCTAAAGTAAATGCATGCACAACAACCTTCTTTACGGCAAAATTATATAAAATTATAACAGCACAGAGGACATAACTTTTTATACAGCTAATAGTAGCCAAAGGACTGAGGTGCTGAAAAGTACAGTGACAACTAGGAGGGTGGATTAAGTTACATTAAGTTAGCCCAATATAATATACAAAATACCATGCTAGAAACCACACACTATAACACTTTAAAGGTTTACATCAAAATATGTATAACAGCTTGCAGTTCCTGTCAGAGCTGAGATGTGGATGCAGACATATTTTAGCAGAACCCTGGCAGAAAAAAAAATGCTCTCTCATATAATTTAGTTTTTCATGAAAATTAACTCTTTATATTAATGTAATTCAATCCAGTTGCCACAAAAAATTAAATCCACAGAGGGCTTTTGTCATTGGATCAGGAATGGTAGACTGCAGATCCTTTGAAGATGACCAACAATTATATTTTCTCCCAGGAAAACTAAATTGATTCTACTATGAAATGCCAACTTTCTGGAAGTCAACATTCCTAAAGGACTAAAAAAAAAGTGCCTGGAATCCTAAAGGGCAAAAAAAAAAAAAAAACATTTGTAATTGTTTTTCAGGGGGTAAACCCCTTGGACTACATAATGTAGGGGAGGCAAGCCCCCCACATCCCTGAACCTGTATGCATCAACCCCATGGTTGCACCAACTCAAAGAAGGGAGAAAGCTCCCTAAAGAATTGAATCATTGCTGGCCAACAATAAGAAATTGGAAGACCAGCTGGCATAATGGTCAAGGTCTTCACTTCCCATGCACAAGGTATGTATGTATGACCTCTGACCAATGCCTGTTTGGAGTTTGCACGTTCTCCCTGTGTCTCTGTGGGGTTTCTCCCACATCTGAAAAACATGCTGAGTTTTTCCATCTCAAACTCACCAATGAATGGAACTGTGGGCAGCAAAACAGACTCCACATGGTGCCCTATGGGGAGAAGAGTTGTACAGACCAACACCTTGGGCATCTACTGTGGTGTGCAGTATCCTCAAGATAGGAGAACACAGATCAGAGACTGCACACTGTGGCAGGGCTAGCCACTCGAAGGTGTAGAATATGGCTCTAGATGATTCTGGCATGTTGACTAATGTTGCCAAAATGGGCATGGATTGTTGAGGACCCGGCCTACTCTGACCTATGCCAGGGATCATTGCTAACGGTGAGAGGGATATATATGGCCAAGTGGATGACATGATTATACAGAGGAGGCTGGACATCCTATGTATCTAAGAGACGAGATGGAAGGGTAACTTGGCTTGGGATCTAGACTCTACTACTCAGGAGGGGACAGCCTAGAAATGGTGTAGGATCTGTGGTGAGAGTGAGGCTTCAGAAGGCAGTGAGGAATATTATAGGGATATCATCAGCATTAATGACAGACTCATGGCAATCAGACTCCAGTGCAATAGAGCAGTATTCATAATCTCAGCCTATGCCCCACAGCAGGATTGTGATAGTGAGGAAACAATTGCATTCAGACAACAGTTGCAGGACCTACTAGAAGGACAACATGAATTGGTGTTGATAATGCCTGGGTCCACATGGATTGAGCAACAGGAATAATGAAGGAGAGGACATTCTAGACTTCTGTCTGGCAAATGGCTTGATAGTAGCCAACATATGACTCAGAAAGAGAGACAGTCACAAGATCACATACAAGAGTAGCTAACATGCAACTCAGGTAGACTTCCTCCTAGTAAGGAAAAGGCACTTGGGAAGAATTAATGATTGCAGAGCCATCCCCAGTGAAATAGTTGGCCCACAGCATAAACCACTAGTTGCTACAATCAGCTGCAAGCAGTGGACAGAGAAGGCACTAACGTCAACAGAGACCAGGCTGAAGACCTGGAAGTTGACTGGAGAGAAAGTACAACAGTTCAAGGAATTACTCAGGGGTCTAGCACCCCAAGAAGAGGGGGAAATAGGTGGAGTTGAACAAGAATGGCAGCACCTAAAAACAGCATGTGTTAGGACTACAGCAAAGATATGTGGCCATACCAGGTATTGAAATAAGGTACATAAGGAAAGGTGGTGGTGGAATGCAGAAGTCCAGGAAGTCATCAAAAGAAAGAAGGAGTGCAGGAAGAAGTGGCAGATAGAAAAGACTGGCCAGGCTAGGAAGGACTACTGGTTGGCTAACAAAGAAGCTAAGACAAAGTTGTAATAGCAAAGAGTAGGGCATCGGAGGCACTGTACCAACGTCTGGAAAGTGACTCAGTAAGTGGCACAAAGAAAGTATATCAAGTTACAAGGCAAAGACAGAAAGATAAAGAAGACAGTCAGACACCCTTCATAAGAGATGCCAGCAACAACCTGCTCATCAGTCCACAGGATATCAAAAGCAGATGGCAGGAGTATTTCCATCAGCTTCTGAAGGAAGAAACCCCCACAGAAGCTGTACTGCCCCAGACACAGCCTATGATGAGAGAAGAGAAGGAGCCCACCCTAGAAGAAGTAAGAACAACACTAAGGAAGATGAAGTCAGGGAAAGCAGCAGGCTCAGATGAGGTCACAGCAGATATGATAAAGATGCTGGGTGAGATAAGGGAGAAATGGCTCCTGAGGGTACTAATAGTAGAAAGGCATATCCCGGATGACTGGAGAATAAGCATACATGTGCCAGTGCGCACCAACAGAAAAACCAGTAAACTCCACAAAACCACGAAAAGGCAAACAGGAACACGATCAGAGACGGCTTTATAATATAAAATAATTTATTAAATCCCAATAAAGTTAGCGCTTTCGGCCAAACCAATGTTCAGCCTTCATCAGACAAACAGCAGAATGTGTGATTAAAAACTTTTTATATTACTAAAATATGCTTAGTACCAATCAGAAGCAAATGCATCTGTTAATTAAATGTAACCATGGAATTGTAACTACAAAATGGACTATACGGGCCGTTGCGTACATAAAAAAGAACTTAAGACATTTATAAATATATGTATTCACAACATGTCTTGGAACTGGGTGTATTCAGTAACTCAGATTTGTTGTTCTTTGGTGATGTTAGTGGTATATGATAAATTGAGAAGCTAACACCCAAGGGGTCCGCTTTCACCTATAAGAACGTAGATTACAATGTAAGGTCCAAGGTTAATTTGTATTTTAAATGTTTTACATATAGTCTATGTTTACTTTACAATACCAGATGTACTTTTTAGTACATTTTATATTTCATAACCTAAGTGTAAGTAATTTTTAAGATTTTGTATTGTATTAAGTAATTGCCTTAAGGAATACTAGTAAGTATTTTCCACAAGCAATGTAATACATTTCTTTAAGGTCACCATGGTTACATTTAATTAACAGATGCATTTGCTTCTGATTGGTACTAAGCATATTTTAGTAATATAAAAAGTTTTTAATCACACATTCTGCTGTTTGTCTGATGAAGGCTGAACATTGGTTTGGCCGAAAGCGCTAACTTTATTGGGATTTAATAAATTATTTTATATTATAAAGCCGTCTCTGATCGTGTTCCTGTTTGCCTTTTCGTGGTTTTATACATGTGCCAGTGTACAAGAACAAAAGGGACATCCACAACTGTGGGCAGTACAGAGGCATCAAACTCCTATCACATTGCATGAAAGTTCTGGAGAGGGTGACTGATAGATGGATACGCAGAGAAATAGAATGTAAGATGGGAGATGAGCAGTTCAGATTTAGATCAGGATGAAGCACAACTGACCTGATGTTTGCAGTGAGACAGATAATTGAGAAGAAGCTAGAGATGAGGAGAGAGTCCAACTGGGCATTCTTAGACTTGGAGAAAGCATATGACAAGGTCACAAGAAAGCTAATCTGGGCAGTACTGTGATGGTTTGAAGTCCCAGAAGCACTGGTAGAATTAGTGCAGGCTATGTACAAGGACCCAATGACTCAAGTACAAACAGTGTTCAGCCTCACAAAGGAGTTCCCAGTGGGAGTGGTTGTACACCAGGGTTCATCTCTGAGCCCACTGCTGTTCATACTGGTGATGGACTACATTAGCAAACAGATTGGAGGGGATATATCAACAAAGTTGCTGTATGCAGATGATGGCATTACAGGGAGACTCTGAGCTATAACTTCAACAAATGATAGGAGAGTGGAATTTAAAACTGAAGGCACATGGGATGAAACTAAGCACAGATAAGACATGGTGGTAATGGCAGCATATTCTGGAAATCAGAAAAAGCTGAGAATAGAAATAGAAGAGAAGATAGTGGAACAGGTAAACAGCTTCAAGTATCTGGGATGGGTGGTTGAGGAGACAGGAAGTCTGAAAGAAGAGGTCAAAGCTAGAATCAGAGGGCCTGCAGCCAACTGGCATAGAGTGTCAGATGTAGTCTATGACAGAAAAATGCTGAAAAGTAAAGTGTACAAGACAGTGGTGCGACCAGTACTACTGTATGGTACAGAAACCTGGGCAGTAAAGGCAGAACAGTTGAAGAAGCTAGAGGTGATGGAAATGAAGTGTCTGAGAAAGGTGGTAGGATGCACACTGTGGGACAGGCGAAGAAATGAGGACATAAGAGCAGAAGCCAAAGTAGCTCCAATTGCAGAGAAGATCAAAGAGAACAGATTACGGTGGTTTGGACACGCACAGAAAAGCAGAGCAGAAGACAATCTGGTGAGGAAGATTTGGGACAGACAGGAAGAAGGTAAGAGGAAGCGAGGATGTCCAACAAAGAGGTGGATGGATTGTGTGAAAGAAGATCTGCGACAGTCAGGCATGAGTGTTGAAGAAGGCAGCAGTGTGGTGCTGAATTAAGAGAGTTGGAGACAGTTAACACGATACCCTGACCCCATGTAGAAAGAAATGGGAAAAGGGGGACTTATGATGATGATGAATAAGAAATTCAACCAGCAATCATTTCCTATGGGAAACAGCGTTCAGTATTAAGCTGTTCGTCTTTTTTTTTTTGTTACTGATGCTTGAGTAACCTCACCTCAAAAATCTGTCAGAAAACTAACTGAATCACATAAACAGTTTGCTTCAAATAATGAAACAATTAAAGCTACACAACTGTTGTTTTTCCTTGGCTGTAATTTCAGCAGCACAAGAAACACATAACTTTAATAATAAAAATCAGCATCAGTTTTATATCATCAGCCTCATTTCAGACAGGTAATATTTAAAGCAGTAATAAAATAAAAATTTTGAATGGTTCAAGATCGAGGCACTTACATTAAGGTGCCATACTGACAAAGTGCATTTCTGAAGCAGTTCAATTGATTCACACAATGGGCTGTGATATTCACAGACAGAGTGCACTGTTGTGGCCAAACATCCATCCTTCCACAACTTCTTCCCATTTCTGCACATGGGCTTGAGGTGTTACTTCAACACTGGCAATCATCTAGAGCCAAGATTTATACCACCATGGGGGCTAGCTCTGCCATGGTAATTCTTTTACACCATACACTCTCACACACATTCCGAACTATGGCCAATTTAAAGTGTCCAATCCACGTACTGCATGTCTTTGGAAGGAGGGAGGAAACCGAACCACAGGAGGAATCCCATGTGAACACAGAGAGGACATGCAGACTCCACACACTAGTCACCCCAGCTGAGATTCGAACCAGGGAACGCTTGCTGTGAGGTGACAATGGTATCCACTGTGTCTCTGTACCTCCCTTGATGGGATCATACATTACATGCATTATGTTTGACATGCAGCAGGGAGCATCTGAGTTTCACTGACCTAAATCATGGTTGTCCATTACAGTGCACTACAAAACATTTGTGGCTTTGTGAACTGCATGCAGAAGCAAATAATGCACCAGTGTATACTATGCAGTCCAGTCAGGATTTGGGAAGTACTCTATAGCATGACAGCACTACACAGTGAGGCAGTGACATGACAACACTACACAGTGAGGCAGTGACATGACAGCACTGCACAGTGAGGCAGTGACATGACAGCACTACACAGTGAGGCAGTGACATGACAGCACTTCACAGTAAGGTAGTGACATGACAACACTACACAGCGAGGCAGTGACATGACAGCACTACACAGTGAGGCAGTGACATGACAGAACTGCACAGTGAGGCAGTGACATGACAGCACTTCACAGTAAGGCAGTGACGTGACATGACAGCACTACACAGCGAGGCAGTGACATGAAGCTTAGTATGCCTTACTGGTATATTTACCTTAGGTATCTTTCACTGTTGCCCTGTGTTACATTATCATGCCTCAGAGTGATTTGTAAAAATGTTTTCTCCCTTGGCATGATGATGGACAGGGGGTCATTACTAATAATATTGTAATGGGGGATCTGATGCCATGCAGGTTCCCTTTGGTGGGAGCTTACCAGCATTTCTTTGGGGATGGGACATGTTTATTTGTTTGTTTCTGGCAGATTTACCTGCAACATAGGGATCTCTGTTTCCAGGTGGGATTTTCTTAACTGCAGTGGAAGTGTTATGGTGTTTTATTTTTATTTATTTTTTTTTTATTTTTTTTATTTTTGACAGCTCTAATGTATGACATGCTGCTCCATTCTGCACGCTGAGCAACACATTAACAGGGATGGAGCATTGTCGTGCTAACAAAATAAATAAATAAATAAAATAAAAAATATGGATTATACACATCTGCTCTCCCATAGGTTACCCCATTGGGGCTAGCTGGTTTGTTGATGGGTTTAGAATGTGAATCTCATGTGATTCATTTGCACGTGTATTGTGTTCATTGAGTACAATGTCTGCACAATTGGGAAAGAACACATACACTGTCTTGCCCCATTGTGTGCAACTCTTTATGAATCAGTAAAGACTCACTGGCACATAGGTATATAGCATACAAGTCCTGCTCTACTGAACATTAACTTTTATAAACACCCCAAAATGTTCTTATCATCCAACAAGGATAATTATTCCTTGCAACATATTACTCTTTATAATCACAAAATCTCCATTCTCTTTAATCGACGTTTATGATAATTTTTCATAACCTTCCAACTCAATCACTCTGTGTAATCCTTCTAAACTGTTAAAATGATGATTTAAGAAAGGCCAAAGTATATGAAAGGCTATTTTATCACTCCAAGATGTTCCAAAATGTCTGCTTTTCTGAGAAAGAAGCAGTATTTTTGATAGCTACCACTACAGTAAGAAGTTTTCTGCAGACTACAGCATTGTTAGAATTCATCATAAGATTAGTAAGTTGAATCAGGCACAGATACCTACATTAGGGAGATAAATAGGCCAAGATACTCAAAGAAAATGTTTTCATATTGTTGTTATTATTATTATTATTATTATTATTTCATTGAAGTAGTTTTGCTAGGCTGGGCCTAACACAAATTCTTCAGTAGGGTCATTTTTAAGGATAGATAGATAGATAGATAGATAGATAGATAGATAGATAGATAGATAGATAGATAGATAGATAGAGATTAATTCTAGTCCATCAAGTTGCATTTTAGTGGAATGAAGCATAACTTGGGGTTTAATATTGAACATCCACTTCATCAACTGCTGCCTGTTTTTTTTTTAAGTTTTGTTTGTATAGGAGGGGGTTGCATCTGGGTTGTATGTGGGAGATAGTACTGTGGTTGTTAGAGGCTTTACTTGTATTAGGATGTTGTGATGTTCTGTGTTTTGAGTAACTCTTTTTCCAGTGTCAATATGTGTGATTACACAATTGTGTGGGAGAAGGTAATTTACTCCTTACACTGTTCTGCAACCTTGGAATTTTACTTATCTGTATCTATATCTATAACTGTCTATATATAATATATATGTGTGTGTGCATGTGTGTGTGCGTGTGTGTGTGTGTGTGTGTCTGTGGATGTGTGTGTGTGTGTGTGTGTGTGTGGATGTGTGTGTGTGTGTGTGAGTGTGTGTGTGTGTGTATAAGTTTACCTGTATTTGGGAAATGCAGTGGAGAGCTTGTCCACATGCAGGAACACTTGTTTGTGTTCTTCTGATGGACTGGGAGTCAATGTTTCTTCAATGTTTTGGTTCCCGATCTTTTTGTAATTTGATTTTGTGATAAAAAAAAACACATATCGATTTTACCTAATTCTTTGTGCAAAGGCAAGTTATGTAATTGTTAGGCCTTTAATTAGAGAATGGTGTAATGAGACATCTTAACAGAGGATTGAAAATGATTTGCTCAAATAACATGCATGTGCAGGCAAACTGAGGTGCAGGGGAAGAAGCACACTCCCCATTATGGTGTTATTTGAAGTATGGCAGAAGGGCGCAGAAGGGGGATAAGAAATGAAAAGTCTGGTTTTGGCCCAGATGCTTTCTTCTCTGGAGTGCATCCTTCCCCAGAAAGCACTTCACAGTGAAGTCCAGAAATTCAGAGGATGGTAATGGCCACAGCCTTCTCTGACCTTTAACATTGACTCATCTGAGTAGAACTTTTCAGATGGAGACTTCACAGTACAGTTGGGAGAAGGATAGAGTTCTTTCCTGGAAGATTGTAGATAGATCTTGGAAAATCTGCAAAATTAGTCAGTCCTGTGGGCATGCAGACTCCCTGAAAACAATTAAAATATGAATTGTTTTAAAATGTCATTGTATTATCTTGGTATGTATAACTCACTCTTAAAATATTGTATCCTATTTGGAATCATGAGGAAAAATGACTGTTTCTACCAAATGGATATTTCTACTTCCATGTACAACAATTACTTTGTACAGGCTAATAATGGATCTAAAATATTTGCTGTCTGGCTACCTGCTTCTTGATTCTTTAATCCACTCTCCTTTCCCTGTTCACCTTTGATATGATAACTACCTCACTCCGTTGATTTTGTGTAAGCTAAGAAAGCCATCAATTATGTTGCTACCTTCTTCATTAGCATCTGGTAACCTGTAGACAGCAGAGAGTCTCTTTTTAACTTCCCCATTTCTGATTAATATTATTTTATTTTTTTTTCTAACTTGCATCAAAGTTACTCCACTGTTGCTTTGTATATTTCCCAGCTGCCTGTTAATGACCAGCCATGCCCTGGCAAATTGACCCATCCCCTTTGTTTCATATCTCTGAGATGAGGGTAAAGTAAAAGGGGTCATTATTTAGGCAGCCATCAAGGGTTACTCTCCTCTCCCCATGCAGATTCAGTAATGTAAGGGAATGTGAAGTGGGCTGACTGTGACAGCTGTCCAGTTGTTTCCTTAGGTAGCCTTCCCTTCCAGCAGCCCCATGCCTTCTCCTGATGCATGGGAGGAGCAGCCCCATGCCGACTCCTGATGCTTGGGAGGAGCAGCCCCATGCCGACTCCTGATGCATGGGAGGCCATGCCGACTCCTGATGCATGGGAGGAGCAGCCCCATGCCGACTCCTGATGCATGGGAGGAGCAGCCCCATGCCGACTCCTGATGCTTGGGAGGAGCAGCCCCATGCCGACTCCTGATGCATGGGAGGAGCAGCCCCATGCCGACTCCTGATGCTTGGGAGGAGCAGCCCCATGCCGACTCCTGATGCTTGGGAGGAGCAGCCCCATGCCGACTCCTGATGCATGGGAGGTTTCCTCAGTCTCCACCAGGGAAAAATCATACCTTTCCTATGTTCACAAGAGTACATGCAATTCTCCCCACCCCACCCCAAACGAGATGTGTAGGATTTGCTCCTTCACTCCTCCCCATCCCTACCTGATGTCACCAGTGCTATGTCTGCCAAATAGAACTCTGTGCCGCAATCAGTGTTGCATTCCTGTGCACCATGACACCAAGCTAGTCACATCATTGTTTTTTTTGCTCATTCATTATATCAGAGTTAATACCCATCCTAACATATAATGCTCCTGTCTATTCCCATATTGTTTCAGCCCAATCTATACAGGCACGCCCCATGATAGACATGTCACACTGACTGTCTGTAGAAATCCATGCCTTAATAATGGCCGCCACTATAGTTATACTATCATCTAACAGATATATGGTTAAAGGGTGAAGCAAAATTAAATAACCTAACTTTTACTGAAAAAATAGTCAAGATGGCATACTGTCAACTATTTTTAACTATATTATTATTATTACTATTATTACTATTGTAATGCTGTTGGCCATAGCTTGTATTAAATTTAAAAGGTATGTCTTGGAGTATAAAGTGAAATAGTTTTTGTTTTTTATGTGTTGAGGTAAAGACACTGATCGTGACATTTCTGCCACTCTAAAATTTAACAGAATTTCCTAGCAGAATATGTTAGGGTTTTCTGGATTCCAGATACAATGAAATTTTAAATCTGTTGAAAGACACTACAATCAAATCAAAGTTAAGTTATAAAATCTTATGTTCGGTGTATGATACCTTAAGCAAATTGTTTAACTTAATTTTGCTCTCAGCTCAAGGGGCATTTCATCTCAGTAGATTATGATGTACTGCATTTTATATAAGTTCCACTCTCCTGTGGGTTTGTTAGCAATCCTCAACGTGTGATGGAGCCATTCCTGCTCTTTTGCATGGCTAGCACGGGATGCAGTATGACTCTTCACGTGGTGGGTCTCCTTCTCCCGGATGCTTTCACGTTTTAGAACAGCACTTTAAGTGTTGGCAGCTGGAAAATATTTGCTAAAAGCCGTTTTATCCAGTCATAATGTAGGTGCTGGTGGTTTTCTTTACTTCCTGCTATTCTCAGGAGCTGACACCATCAAATTTCCTGAACAGATGAACTATGTACACACTAGTGCCTAATCATACATTCCATCTGTACATGGCAGTTCACTCAGCCTGCACTTATTGCCTGTCTCGAATCTGAGAAACCTGATATTAAGAAGTTTCTCAAGGCTGGAACAAAATGACAGTTGTCTGATACTATTCTGTTTGTACTACTGTCATCCCATGGCGGTCATTTTTCACACTATGAATCATGTGATTTGAGACTCAGTTTCACTGTATAATTTTTGTCTTACAGCATTCTGGGATGCAACTCGTGCTTTCATGATCCTGTCCATCTTGTCGAGCTTTGGTGGGATTATCCTAGGACTGAGTGGGTTCGCTGATGGTTCAAAGTCTCCTAGGACAAAGATATCGGGGATTATTCTCCTCATAGCCGGTATGTAAATAGAAATGTAAAAATATGTGATCTAGCTGTTAGGATTTTTTCTACTGTTGGCTACTGATTTCATCTTAGCAAGGGAACTGGAGATGGGGAAAAAATAAATAAAGAAAAAAAAGACATGGATGTAAAACAGTGAAAGAGAAGCCAAACAAGGGATAATGTAAAAAGAAATGAAAACTGCTTGTAAATTAAAGAGACGAGCATTTTTCTATATGTTGTATAACATGCAAGCCAATAAAATATACAACAATTTCTGCAAGCATTCCTGAACAGTTTTATATTGTTGTATAATATTATAGTTTACATTTGGTATATTACAAACTGTTCTACTATAGAAATGGAAACAGATTCCTTGGCTGCTTTAATAGTATCTACTATTCGACCATAACTCTTTGCTACTTTCTCCCTCACCCTCTCACTATCTGTTAGTCAGATTCCAACAATCCTAACTCGTTCAGAACTGTCCTATTCTAAATTCTAATATCTACGAGTTTCCCTGTATCCATTGTTTACTTTATAATATTCCCAAACCTGTGATTCTAACATAAACTTCTCATTCCTTCCATTTAATCCTTTGTCCTCATAATGTTTCCATCTGCTTTGCAATCTTTTTTCCAACTTTCCAATCCCTAGACTTCTCAGAATCCTTCTTAATCATGTATACATTTAATTATCATTAAATTCCAGACTTCTTGCATTCCTCCATCCCTACCTATTTGCTTTATATCCCAGCCAGCTCTCAGTTGTCACTAACATCTTTCACACTAACTTCACCATTTTATCGACCTTTCCACTCCTAAATGGTGGAATGAATATTCATATACTGCTGTTTCACATATATTTTCTCACATTTCACATCTAGTTATTTTTCAAGGTCTTCTGACTGTTCTGCATTTCCACAATGCATGCAAGGTCTCTACCCCCCACTCCCCACCCCTTTAACATCTGACATTCTCCCACCACCCTTCAGCTTCAACCTTTCAGACATTTGTATACTATCTATATAAAAATCTTATCTGTATGTCATGTATAGACCCCATCACCTTTAACCTTGAACACAATACAGCATGCTTCTTCTCACATTTATTCTTCTTTCCGTGGAGAGTTGTCTTTAATCCATTTGTCTCTTAGCCTGCCAACTCTTCTTTCCCCTTTCTATTTAACATATTTATAGATCTCCTGATACTCTCCTTTTAATATCCATTCATATCCTCCTTTTCCCATTATATTCTGGCATTTCCATTTCTTTCCCTGCTGTATTTTGCTATTCCCCATGGGAATACAATCTATTAATTCTCTTGCTTGAAGTCATGTACAATAATCTAGCTTCTTTCACTGAATATTTCTTTCACAAATCTTTAAAGCTCAATAGCTGTCTTCCTTCCTCCCTATCAGTAAGTCCTATATCCTCCATATAGCCTATATCTGCCAATCAATCACTTTCTCTCCCAGCACTTTTATCAACTTGCCCTTTTCCATAAATACCTTAAACTGACTTCCTCCTATTTACTCTGTCTATAATATTTCCTGATTAATTTCTTACTTATTTGCATTTCTCAGTTTTGCTTGTCCTCTAATCATTATTTCCCTACTCCTACTCAATCCACCTTGGGGTCTTACAGCCCTCTCCCACTGTGCCAAATTAATTGCTAAAGGATATTTCCAAATATCCAGCATTCACCATTCACTTTACACTTTACTTATCCTCACCACTCAACTTATTATTATTTTTTTCTTATCTTTAATTACAAATTTATCACAACTTTTTCGCAGTTTCTGCAGATACTTCTACTGGTACATAAATGGATGTGCCTAACTAAGTATATTACCAATAGTAAGATCATTACCCTAACAACCTTCTTTTCTTTCCTCCAGTGAATTATTTCTATCTCACCACCTTTCATACAGAGTCCTTACCTTTCTCTTTAATTCTTGTGTATTCTTCAAAACTCTTTCCCTTATAGCTGGAGATACTCTTAAACTCAGGTATATATCCTGTCCCTCTGAATTTGATAAAGACTCTGTTCACTTCACATTACATATTCTGATCACCATCACCTTCTACAGGTGAAACCTCAATCCAGATTCATCCTCATATTACCTAAATAACTTCAACATTTCTGATATCACCCCATCCAGCATGCCTATTTGTAATATGAGCACTATCCAATGGCCTCTTCTCCCTTATTATTCCTCATGTTTCATTTCTACCCATTCAGATTTCTCATACAACATTTGGCATGCATGTATCATACCACCCTGTTCCTCCTACTGTCTGCTGAATGCAAGTCCAAGAAATTCTTTTTTTTTTTTTTTTTACGATAGATCAAAACTCATTACAACAGCATCAAAATCTCATATTATATGCAATACAAATATCACAGATAAAATGATTAACCTTCAGTTGTTGCATCATGCTGAATTTGAAAACATGTAATGTACTTTTAAGAGTATTATGGTAAGACATACGGGAGTATTTTCACAAAGCTGTAGTTAGAAACTACCATGCATGAAATAGATAACAATGTCTTAGTTGTTAATTACTCGGGTAGAAAAAAGGAACAGGTAGGAGAACTTAGATCAGAAAGTTTGTTTCTCAGCAGGAAAATCATCTGAAGAAAGACCCCTTTGTTGTAAGCTGGGTTGGCAACAGGGTCACAAACCGGTCACACACTATCAAAATGGGTGGCGCCATATCATCCAGAAGACCTGTCACCAGCAGAGTGCCACAGAGGTCAGTACTAGGCCCTCTACTGTTTGGTATATACTTCTCAGAAGTTCAGGCCAAAACTAAGGGGCTGTGGTTGAACAAGTCTGTGGATGACTAGAAACATAGTGTAATTATCAAATCCCCAAATGATGTCAATGTACTTCAAGAGGGTTTTATGCAAACCAACAACTGGTGTTTTATTCATGGTCTCAAACTAAATGCAAACAAATGCATTATCATTCCCTTCGATAAAAACAATGTCCCTTCATACTATCAAGTTAACAATAGTACCCTATGTACCTATGAAGTGGTAAGGGATCTGGGATCACAAGTAGACTGCAACCTTACCTTCGACCACCATGTGTCTACTGTAGTAAGGAAAGCTTTCCACGTAGCACACTTGATTAGCAAAGGCATCGCCTCTACAGGAAATGAGGTTATAACCCCTCTATACTCGTCACTAATCAGGCCCATAATTGAGTATAACACCCCTTTTGGCATGTACCATACAAAGCACCTGCAGCAACTGGACAGACCTCAGAGGTTTGTAACAAACAAGATCAAGGGGCTTCAGCACATGCCTTATATAGACCGACTAAAGTCCCTGTCACTATACTCTGTATCATATAGACTTCTTATGGGATACTTATGCCTGGCTTACAGAGCAATCTCTGACACAAACCTAATGAATTTTCTGCACATCTGTAAATCAAACAGGATTAGAGCTACCCATTCCAGGGACCTAAATATGGCCTGTGACTTGAATAGGACAAGCTGGAGAGACAGATTTGTCTCCCAGTGACTGCCACATCTTTGGAATAAGCTGCCTATTTCATGTGAAGCGGAGCAGCCCTATGGCACTGTTCAAAAGGAACCTAGATGAGTGGATGGGGCACCATAAATTCATACCAGGGATAGCGTCCATAACCATCCTGGACATGGGCAGTCATTACTAAATACGGTCATGGGTATTGACTATACTATCTACGGTATTACATCTTGATGAAACGGCTAGGCTGAAATGACCTATGGGTCGATAGCCTAGTGGCCTCCTATGATTCTAAGTGTGATTGCCCTGTCAAGACTAACCTGTGCAGCGTACCTCATGGAAGTATATGCTTACAAAGCTGGACGTTGAGCCTTGGATTTTCTTTTCTTCAAAAGACAGCCTGTATTTAGGTGGGGCTGAATGCTGTTTAGAAGTAAATAAGGATATTGCATTTGTTTTGTTTCAAACTGGAAGACAAGAGATATGTTATTTTGTTTTGTTGGAATATATGGCTTACTAAATAAACCTGTTTTATATAAGACCTACCCCTAAAGTCTGCTTGGACTTACACTGGTAGTGTGTGGATGGACAGTTGATTAGAGATCTGCCAATTTTAAGAATTGCATAGTTTGATTCCTGCTAAGGGCAAACCATATTTTGGGGCACTAATTCCCTACAGTGCTCTGATTTTTGTGTGTCATGAATTACTGATGACTCGAACATAAGAGCATTTATTACAAATGCTTGTGGAGTTACAGGTGGGGACTGGCCAAAAGCTGGTCTAGATATAGCAACAGCTATATGAGTTGGCTATTGTTGCTGCCATCTCCTGGACTGTGCCTGCTATGAAGAAATGAATCAGTGAGGGACATTGTCACTGCAGTTTGATGCAGTGCAAGTATCCAAGGGATTAATGGTAAATGTCACTGTTATAATCACCCCCCTCATGTACTACTACAGTCTTACAGAACACATTGCATGTTAATAAACAACGAAATAATTCAAAACCAATTCAACTAATAAATCCACAAAAATGAGTGTAGAGGAGGCAGACCACTTCTTAAAACCACCAAGCACATTTTTTATTTAATAAACAATAAAATATATAAGTGCTTTTGTCTCAATATTCCAAAATTACAGAGACTTCATCAGATACAAATTTTAAAACAGCCCAGTTTGTTTTAAACCCTGTAAGGATGACATCATATCCTGAAACAGACTTAAAAAGTTTAAAGCAACAGTATGTCCTAAAATAAAGTCAGATAGCAGCAGTATTCAAGTTCAAAAATATATTATATATCATGGATATTTAAAAAAAAATGTCAACATATAATAAAACCAGTCCATTTAATATAATATAATTAAATATAGCATTCTATTACCCCAGTAAATGTGCTAATAAAAGATAAACAAATAAAATTGTAAAACAGTAAAAATAATGAAAGGTAAATGAACAGCTTTCACAAGGAATTGAACCCAGAACCTTCTACGTATGAAGCAAGTGTAATAACCACTACACTATTACCTTCACATACCCTATTTCTACAAGTTCAATGTCTTATAAGGGCTTTTAATTTTAAAAGGCTACTAATAAACAAGAATCTGCTCATACTCTTCTTGACACAGTGCAGTACAAAGGAATTACTATCCAAGAACTGTCCCCTGCATTAGACAGATGTCACCTGTTTGCATCGCAGCAGTTGCACGTATAGCTGTCACTCATTACTACTGGCTCATGATCATGACAAAGAAACCATGATCACACACATGGTTTAAAGCCATGGAAAGTACTCCGTCAGTGCAAAGCTTCAGTGCCTTCCACACATTCAGACCATCAGCTGCACAGACAGGGACATAAGTAGAGGAGTCTCGGTATATTTTAATAATAACCATAACTCTTCATTGGTTAAACAGGATTATGCTTTGGTATTTATCTATGTGCAAATCACCACAGACAAAGCTCCATAGCATATCCTAGCAAGCTATAGGTCACCCTCTATGTCCCTAGAATCCCATAGCACATACCTAGACCTACTGGAGACACTCACCATTAAACCAAATACTCTATTCATGGGAGCCTTTAACTATCCCTCTATAGACTGGAAAACATACACTGCCTCATACTCACTGGCACAAAGATTCTGGGACTTTATTAACACAAATATCCTTTCCCAGATAGTGTGTGCATTCAGAGGTTCAAACATATGGACCTGGTACTCACTAATATGGGAGACTGCTGCAACCCCCCCCCCCCCACCTTGTTATATCCTCACCAGTGAGGTCAGATCACAAAGCTGTCTCCTTCAAAATAAACTTGGTAACCCCAGAAAACCCTGTAAAAGTAAGGAACTATTCCAAAGCAACCTACATCCTAGTAAGCAATAGTCTGTCACAATTCAGTGGTCCTCCCAACCCTCAGTTGACAGCAACCTATGCAGAAATTTTCACAGAGACCCTGTAGAACCATGTAAATGGCTGTATAGAAGTTGCTGCACCTACCAGACATAACCCCAAAACAAGTTCTAAAAACAAACCATACTGGTGGAATCCTAACCTTAATAGGGTATATAACAAAAGGATGTTTTATCCCTTGACAGTTTGGCTTTGTCAAGGGAAATTCATGTCTACTAAACCTGGTGATCTTCCTTGACAAGGTCATCAAGGCAATGGATGAGTGGAAAACGATGCTTACCACCTACCTAGGCCTGGTTAAGGTATTTGATACAATACTACATTCAGGTATAGTTGACAGACTCACCAAACTGTGCATAAACCATTACATAACTCACTGGAACACCAGCTGTCTCACAGAGAGGAACCAGGAAGTCAGAATTGGTAAGACCACCTCCACTAAGAGACTGGTCACCAGAGGGTACCTCAAGGTCATCAAGGCAATGGATGAGTGGAAAACGATGCTTACCACCTACCTAGGCCTGGTTAAGGTATTTGATACAATACTACATTCAGGTATAGTTGACAGACTCACCAAACTATGCATAAACCATTACATAACTCACTGGAACACCAGCTGTCTCACAGAGAGGAACCAGGAAGTCAGAATTGGTAAGACCACCTCCACTAAGAGACTGGTCACCAGAGGGTACCTCAAGGGCTCCATGCTGGGACCACCCCTATTTGGCATACACCTCTCAGAGGTAAAGGCTAATATCAAGGGCTTTTAGCTTGCCATGTTTGCAGATGACCACACATTGGGAGCTATCATAAATTCCCCCTTCACACAAACATCTTACAATAGGGTCTAACAGAGATAAATGACTGGTGCCAAAGTCACAGATTTAACTCAATACCAAGAAATGCATCATAGTGCCGTTTGAGAAAACTGCCATCCAGGCTAATTACTCCGTCAATAAGATAAATCTAAGACTTGGTGTGGTAGTTAGTGATCTGAGAGCATTTGTAGACAGTATTCTGGCCTCTGAATAACATGTGGCCAAGGTAATAAGAAAATCATTCTATGTTGCCCAACTTATAAGTAAGAACATGGCATCCAGTTCCAAGGAAGCCATATTGCCTTATCAGACCCATCATTAACTATACCCCCCCTTCAGCATGTATCTGACCAGACATATGCAACAACTGGAATACACACAAAAGTTCCTTACAAGGAGAATCCAGGGCATAAAGCCATTGTCCTATATAGGTCACATTAAAGCCCTGTCTCTATATTCAGTGTCTTACAAGTTAGAGAGAAGCAATTTATGGCATACCAGGTATCCTCAGATCCAGCTCTGATGGACTTTTTGCACATCCACAAAATAAATAGCATCAGAACCACTAGATCCAAGGTTTTAGATTTTTCCTGTGGCATAAATAAGATATATTGGTGAGAGGGAGCAATGTGTCTCAGAGGATCCCCATGCTCTGGATCAGGCTCCCCATCCATGTGAAGCAGAGTTCATCATTAACCCTATTTAAGCATAACCTTGACCAATGGATGGGAAATGGGAAATTCACCAGGGTCTGGCTCTCATGTCTCTATAAACAGAGAGTAATGCCCAAACTAGCATACCCCCAACATAACCCATAGAAAATTTCTAACTAACATACTCCTTCCAAATAAATATCCATGATATAAAGGGAAACAGCTGGGCTGAGTGCGTTGTAGGGCTAGACTTATAAAGGCCCTGGTGGTCATTAGCCTAGTATATACCTATGAACCTATGAAGCTAAATCCAAAAGATCTCCTAAGTAACATCCAAATCATTTACATCCAGGGCTGGAACAGTGTCTATTGACATGCTACCTATCTCAGCTTTTCAGTGGCACACCTATTAATGGTATCAGTAGCACAGTGGCACACTGATTAATGATATCGGTAGCAGAGTGGCACACTGATTAATGATATTGGTAACACAGTGGCACACCTATTAATGATATCAGTAGCACAGTGGCACACTGATTAATGATATCAGTAGATCAGTAGCACACCTATTAATGATATCAGTAGCTCAGTGGTATTTCTATTAATGATATCGGTAGCTCAGTGGCACAAATATTAATGATATCAGTATTACAGTGGTCCTCCTATTAATGATATTAGTAGCTCAGTGCCACACTGATTAATGATATCGATAGCACAGCGGCACATCTATTAATGATACTGGTAGCACAGTGGCACACCTATTAATGATATAAGTAGCACAGTGGCAAACATATTAATGATATCGGTAGCTCAGTAGCACACCTATTAATGATATCATTAGCTCAGTAGCACACCTATTAATGATATAACTAGCACAGTGGCACTCCTATTAATGATATCAGTAGCTCAGTAGCACACATATTAATGATATTGAGGGCACAGGCACACCTATTAATGATATTAGTAGCACAGTGGCACTCCTATTAATGATATCAAAAGCACAGTGGGACCCCTATTAATGATATCAAAAGCGCAGCTGCACACCTATTAATGATATCAGTAGCACAGTGGCACTACTAATAATGATATCAGTAGCTCAGTGGCACACCTATTAATGATATCAGTAGCTCAGTGGCACACCTATTAATGATATCAGTAGCTCAGTGGCACTCATATTAATGATATCAGTAGCTCAGTAACACACCTATTAATGATAGCAGTAGCACAGAGGCCAACCTATTATTGATATCAGTAGCACAGTGGCATTCATATTAATGATATCTGCAGCACAGTGCACACCTATTAATGATATTGGTAGCTCAGTAGCACACCTATTGATATCAGTAGCACAGTGACATACATATTAATGATATCATTAGCACAGTCAAACACGTATTAATGATATCAGTAGCTCAGTAGCACACCTATTAATGATATCAGTAGCTCAGTAGCACACATATTAATGATATCAGTAGTACAGTGGCAGTCCTATTAATGATATCAGTAGCTCAGTAGCACACCTATTAATGAAATCAGTAGCACAGTAGCACACCTATTAATGATATCAGTAGCACAGTGGCATACCTATTAATGAGATCAGTAGCTCAGTAGCACACCTATTAATGAAATCAGTAGCACAGTAGCACACCTATTAATGATATCAGTAGCACAGTGGCATACCTATTAATGAGATCAGTAGCTCAGTAGCACACCTATTAATGAAATCAGTAGCAGAGTGGCACAACTATTAATGATATCAGTAGCTCAGAGGCACACTTATTATTGATATCAGTAGCACAGTGGCATTCCTATTAATGATATTTGCAGCACAGTGGCACACCTATTAATGATATCGGTAGCTCAGTAGCAGACCTATTAATGATATCAGTAGCACAGTGATATACATATTAATGATATCATTAGCACAGTCGCACACGTATTAATGATATCAGTAGCTCCGTAGTGCACATATTAATGATATCGGTAGCTCAGTGACACACCTATTAATGATATCAGTTGCACAGTGGCACTCCTATTAATGATATCAGTAGCACACCTATTAATGAAATCAGTAGCACAGTAGCACACCTATTAATGATATCTGTAGCACAGTGGCACACCTATTAATGAGATCAGTAGCTCAGTAGCACACCTTTTAATGATATCAGTAGCTCAGTAGCACACCTATTAAGATATCAGTAGCACAGTGGCACACCTATTAATGATATCAGTAGCACAGCGGCATACCTATTAATGATATCAGTATCAGGGATATTAACTTCCCAAACTGCTCTTTGATCACATGCTGGATCTCTGATCCCCTGTAGGCTCGGTCATCTGAAAGGGTACTTTTAACTGTAGAATCTTACTTGATATATTTCCTTCTCTTACTAATGTATAACATTTTCTTCTTGCCTATGTTCTATATCTTTTTTTACCTGGAGTGTTTCACTAATTTCTTGTTATATTACCATGCTCAGCCTACATGATGTAACCTGTTTTGTGTATTATGCTGGATGTATTGTAACTGACATTGTCTTTTTACCTATGTTCTATATCTTCTTTTACCTGGAGTGTTTCAATAATTTCTTGTTATATTATTATGCTCAAGATACATGATGTAACCTGGTTTGTGTATTATGCTGGATGTACTGTATTTGTATAACATGATGCCATAGGTTTTCTCACTGGGCCTCTGCTGAAAATGGACCTGGCCCAGTCGGAATTTCCCGGTTAACAAATGTAAAATAAATAAATAAATCAGTAGCACACCTATTAATGACATAGGTAGCACAGTGGCACACCTAATAATGATATCAGTAGCATAGTGGCACTTATATTAATGATATCTGCAGCACAGTGGCACACCTAAAAATGATATCATTAGCACAGTGGCGCACCTACTATTGATATCTGCAGCACAGTAGCACACCTATTAATGATATCTGCAGCACAGTGGTACACTTAGTAATGATATCAGTAGCACAGTGGCACACCTATTAATGATATCTGCAACACAGTGGCACACATATTAATGATATCAGTAGCTCAGTGGCACACCGATTAATGACATCAGCAGCACAGTGGCACATCTGTTAATGATATCAGTAGCTCAGTAGCAGACGTATTAATGATATCGGTAGCTCAGTATCACACCTATTAATGATATCAGTAGCACAGTGGCACTCCTATTAATGATATCAGTAGCTCAGTAGCACACCTATTAATGATGTCAGTAGCACAGTGGCACACCTATTCATGATATCAGTAGCTCAGTAGCACACCTATTAATGATATCAATAGCTCAGTAGCACACCTATTAATATATGAGTAGCAGAGTAGCCCACCTATTAATGATATCAGTAGCACAGTGGCAAACCTATTAATATTATCAGAAGCACAGTGGCACACCTATTAATGATATCAGTAGCACAGTGGCACTCTTATTAATGATATCAGTAGCACAGGGGAAAACCTAATAATGACATCAGTAGCTCAGTGGCACACCTGTTAATGATATTGGTAGCAAAGTGGCACACCTATTAATGATATCTACAGCACAGTGGAACTATAATTAATGATATAAGTAGCACAGTGGCACTCCTATTAATGATATCAGTAGCATAGTGGCACACCTATTAATGATATCAGTAGCTCAGTAGCATACTTATTAATGATATCGGTAGCACAGTGGCACACCTATTAATGATATCAGTTGCACAGTGGCACTCCTATTAATGATATCAGTAGCACAGTGGCACACCTATTAATGATATCAGTAGCACAGTGGCACACATATTAATGATATCAGTAGCTATGCAGCATGCCTATTAATGATATCAGTAGCACAGTGGCACACCTATTAATGATATCAGTAGCACAGTGGCACACCTATTAATGATATTGGTAGCTCAGTAGCACACATATTAATGATATCAGTAGCTCAGTAGCACACCTATTAATGATATCAGTAGCACAGTGGCACTTGTATTAATGATATCAGTAGCTCAGTAGCACTCCTATTATTGATATCAGCAGCTCAGTACCACACGTATTAATGATGTCGGTAGCTCAGTAGCACACCTATTAATGATATCAGTAGCTCAGTGGCCCTTGTATTAATGATATCAGTAGCTCAGCAGCACACCTATTAATGAGATCAGTAACACAGTGACACCTATTAATGATATCAGTAGCTCAGTAGCACACCTATTAATGATATCAGTAGCTCAGTAGCACACCTAGTATTGATATGAGTAGCACAGTGGCATTCCTATTAATGATATCTGCAGCACAGTGGCACACCTATTAATGATTTTGGTAGCTCAGTAGCACACCTATTAATGATATCAGTAGCACAGTGACATACATATTATTGATATCATTAGCACAGTCGCACACGTACTAATGATATCAGTAGCTCAGTAGCACACCTATTAATGATATCAGTAGCTCAGTAGCACATATATTAATGATATCAGTAGCTCAGTGGCACACCTATTAATGATATTGGTAGCACAGCGGCACTCCTATTAATGATATCAGTAGCTCAGTAGCACACCTATTAATGAAATCAGTAGCACAGTAGCACACCTATTAATGATATCAGTAGCACAGTGGCACACCTATTAATGAGATCAGTAGTTCAGTAGCACACCTTTTAATGATATCAGTAGCACAGTAGCACACCTATTAATGATATCAGTAGCACAGTGACATACATATTAATGATATCATTAGCACAGTGGCACACGTATTAATGATATCAGTAGCTCAGTAGCACACCTATTAATGATATCAGTAGCTCAGTAGCACACATATTAATAATATCAGTAGCACAGTAGCACACCTATTAATGATATCAGTAGCACAGTGGCACTCCTACTAATGATATCAGTAACTTAGTAGCACACCTATTAATGAAATCAGTCGCACAGTAGCACACCTATTAATGATATCAGTATCAGGGATATTAACTCCCCAAACTGCTCTTTGATGACATGCTGGATCTCTGATCCCCTGTAGGCTCGGTCGTCTGAAAGGGTACTTTTAACTGTAGAATCATACTTGATATATTTTCTTCTCTTACCAATGTATAACTGACATTTTCTTCTTACCTATGTTCTGTATCTTCTTTTACCTGGAGTGTTTCACTAATTTCTTGTTATATTACTATGCTTAGCATACATGATGTAACCTGTTTTGTGTATTATGCTGGATGTATTATAACTGACATTGTCTTTTTACCTATGTTCTATATCTTCTTTTACCTGGAGTGTTTCATTAATTTCTTGTTATATTACTATGCTCAACATACATGATGGAACCTGTTTTGTGTTTTATGCTGGATGTACTGGATTTGTATAACATGATGCCGTAGGTTTTCTCACTGGGCCACCGCTGAAAATGGACCTGGCCCAGTCGGAATTTCCTGGTTAACAAATGTAAAAAAAATAAATAAATAAATAAATAAATAATAAATCAGTAGCACACCTATTAATGACATAGGTTGCACAGTGCACACCTAATAATGATATCAGTAGTATAGTGGCACTTCTATTAATGATATCTGCAGCACAGTGGCACACCTATTAATGACATCAGTAGCACATTGACGCTCCTATTAATATCGGTAGCACAGTGGCACATCTATAAATGATATCAGTAGCGTAGTGGCACACCTACTATTGATATCTGCAGCACAGTGGCACACCTATTAATGATATCTGCAGCACAGTGTCACACCTGTTAATGATATCATTACCACAGTGGCACTCCTATTAATGATATCAGTAGCACAGTGGCACACCTATTAATGATATCTGCAACACAGTGGCACACATATTAATGATATCAGTAGCTCAGGGGCACACCTATTATTGACATCAGCAGTACAGTGACACACCTGTTAAGGATATCAGTAGCTTAGTAGCAGACATATTAATGATATCGGTAGCTCAGTAGCACACCTACTAATGATATCAATAGCACAGTGGCACTCCTATTAATGATATCAGTAACTCAGTAGCACACCTATTAATAATATCAGTAGCTCAGTAGCACACTTATTAATGATATCAGTAGCACAGTGGCACACCTATTCATGATATCAGTAGCTCAGTAGCACACCTATTAATGATATCAGTATCTCAGTAGCACACCTATTAATATATGAGTAGCAGAGTAGCTCACCTATTAATGATATCAGTAGCACAGTGGCACACCTATTAATGATATCAGATGCACAGTGGCACACCTATTAATGATATCAAAAGCACAGCTGCACACCTATTAATGATATCAGTAGCACAGTGGCACTACTAATAATGACATCAGTAGCACAGTGGCACATCTATTAATGATATCAGTAGCACAGTGGAACACCTAATAATGATATCAATAGCTCAGTGGCACACCTGTTAATGATATTGGTAGCAAAGTGGCACACCTATTAATGATATCTGCAGCACAGTGGAACTCCAATTAATGATATAAGTAGCAGAGTGGCACTCATAATAATGATATCAGTAACATAGTGGTACACCTATTAATGATATCTGTAGCACACTGGCACACCTATTAATGATATCAGTAGCTCAGTAGCACACCTATTAATGATATCGGTAGCACAGTGGCACACCTATTAATGATATCAGTTGCACAGTGGACCTCCTATTAATGATATCAGGAGCTCAGTAGCACACCTATTAATGAAATCAGTAGCACAGTAGCACACCTATTAATATCAGTAGCACAGTGGCACCCCTATTAATGATATCAGTAGCTTAGTGGCACACCTATTAATGATATCAGTAGCACAGTGGCATACCTATCAATGATATCAGTATCAGGGATATTAACTTCCCAAACTGGTCTTTGATCACATGCTGGATCACTGATTCCCAGTAGGCTCGGTCATCTAAAAGTGTACTTTTAACTGTAAAATCTTACTTGATATATTTTCTTCTCTTACCAATGTATAACTGACATTTTCTTCTTGCCTATGTTCTATATCTTCTTTTACCTGGTGTGTTTCACTAATTTCTTGTTATATTACTATGCGCAGCATACATGATGTAACCTGTTTTGTGTATTATGCTGGATGTATTGTAACTGACATTGTCTTTTTACCTATGTTCTATATCTTCTTTTACCTGGAGTGTTTCATTAATTTCTTGTTATGTTACTATGCTCAAGATACATGATGTAAACTGTTTTGTGTATTATGCTGGATGTACTTTATTTGTATAACATGATGCCGTAGGTTTTCTCACCGGACCTCCGCTGAAAATGGACCTGACCCAGTTGGAATTTCCTGGTTAACAAATGTAAAATAAAAAAATTAATTAATTAATAAATCAGTAGTGCACCCATTAATGACATAGGTAGCACAGTGGCACACCTAATAATGATATCAGTAGCTTAGTGGCACTTCTATTAATGATATCTGCAGCACAGTGGCACACCTATTAATGATATCAGTAGCACAGTGGCACTTCTATTAATGACATCAGTAGCACATTGTCACTCCTATTAACGATATCAGTAGCACAGTGGCACAGCTATAAATGATATCAGTAGCACTGTGGCACACCTACTACTGATATCTGCAGCACAGTGGCACACCTATTAATGATATCTGCAGCACAGTGGCACACCTATTAATGATATCAGTAGCACAGTGGCACTCCTATTAATGATATCAGTAGCTCAGTAACACACCTATTAATGATATCAGTAGCTCAGTAGCACACCTATTAATGATATCAGTAGCACATTGGCACATCTATTCATGATATTAGTAGCTCAGTAGCACACATATTAATGATATCAGTAGCTCAGTAGCACACCTATTAATATATGAGTAGCAGAGGAGCACACCTGTTAATGATATCAGTACCACAGTGGCACACCTATTAATGATATTAGTACCTCAGTAGCACACCTATTAATTATATCAGTAGCTCAGTAACACACCTATTAATGATAACAGTAGCTCAGTGGCACACCTATTAATTATATCAGTAGCATAGTAGCACACCTATTAATGATATAAGTAGCTAAGTAGCACACCTATTAATGATACCAGTAGCACAATGGCACACCTATTAATGATATTAGTAGCATAGTGGCACATCTATTAATGATATCAGTAGCTCAGTAGCACACCTATTAATGATATCAGTAGCTCAGTAGCACACCTATTAATGATATCAGTAACTCAGTGGTACACCAGTTAATGATATCAGTAACAGAGTAGCACACATATTAATGATATCAGTAGCTCAGTAACACACTTATTAATTATATCAGTGGGTCAGTAGCACACCTATTAATGATATCAGTAGCTCAGTAGCACACCTATTAATGATATCAGTAGCTCAGTAGCACACATATTAATGATATCAGTAGCACAGTGGCACACCTATTAATGATATCTGTAGCACAGTGTCACACTATTAATGATATTGGTAGCACAGTGGCACACCTATTTTTGATATCTGCAGCACAGTGGCACAGCTAATAATTATATCAGTAGGTCAGTGCCACACCTATTAATGATATCAGTGGGTCAGTAGCACACCTGTTAATGATATCAGTAGCACAGTGGCACACCTATGAATTATATTTGTAGCACAGTGGCACACTTATTAATGATATCTGCATCACAGTGACACACCTATTAATGATATCAGAAGCTCAGTGCCATACCTATTAATGATATCGGTAGCACAGTGGCACACCTATTAATGATATCAGTAGCACAGTGGCACACCTATTAATGATATTAGTAGCACAGTGGCACACCTATTAATGATATCATTAGCACAGTGGCACACCGATTAATTATAGCAGTAGCACAGTAGCCCACATATTAATGATATGAGTAGCACAGTGGCACACCTATTAATGATATCAGTAGCCAAGTGGCACTCATATTAATGATATCAGTAGCACAGTGGCAAACCTGTTAATGAAATTGGTAGCACAGTGGCACACCTATTAATGATATCTGGAATACAGTGGCACACCTATTAATGATATCAGTAGCTCAGTAGCACACCTATTAATTATATCATTAGCACATTGGTACACCTATTAATGATATCAGTGGCTTAGTAGCACACCCTATAATGATATTGGTAGCACAGTGGCATTCCTATTAATGGTACGGGTAGCTCAGTAGCACACCTATTAATGATATGAGTAGCACAGTAGCACAGCTATTAATAATATCAGTAGCACAGTGGCACACCTTTTAATGATATTGGTAGCTCCGTTGCACACTTATTAATGATATCAGTAGCTCAGTAGCACACCTATTAATGATATCAGTAGCACAGTAGAACACATATTAATGATATAAGTAGCACAGTGGCACACCTATTAACGATATCAGTAGCTCAGTAGCACACATATTAATGATATTAGTAGTACAGTAGCACACCTATTAGTGATATCAGTAGCTCAGTAGCACACCTATTAATGATATGAGTAGCACAGTGGCACTCCTATTAATGATATCAGTAGCTCAGTAGCACACCTATTAATGATATCAGTAGCTCAGTAGCACACCTATTAATGATATCAGTAGCACAGTGGCACACCTATTAATGATATCAGTAGCACAGTGGCACACCTATTAATGATATCGGTAGCTCGGTTGCATACTTATTAATGATATTAGTAGTTCAGTAGCACACATATTAATGATAGCAGTAGCATAGTAGCACACCTATTAATTATATCAGTAGCACAGTGGCACACCTATTATTGATATCAGTAGCTCAGTAGCGCACCTATTAATGATATCAGTAGCACAGTAGCAAATCTGTTAATGATATCAGTAGCTCAGCAGCACAACTGTTAATGATATCAGTAGCACAGTGGCACACCTGTTAATGATATCAATAGCTCAGTAGCACAACTATTAATGATATCAGTAGCTCAGTGGTACCCCTATTAATGATATCAGTAGCTCAGTAGCATACCTATTAATGATATCAGTAGCTCAGTGGCACCCCTATTAATGATATCAGTAGCTCACTAGCACACCTATTAATGATATCAGTAACACAGTAGCACACTTATTAATGATATCAGTAGCACAGTGGCACACCTATTAATGATATCAGTAGCACAGTAGCACACCTATTAATGATATCAGTATCAGGGATATTAACTCCCCAAACTGCTCTTTGATCACATAATGGATCTTTGATCCCCTGTAGGCTCAGTAGTCTGAAAGGATACTTTTAACTGTAGAATCTCACTTGATATATTTTCTTCTCTTACCAATGTATAACTGACATTTTCTTCTTGCATATGTTCTATATCTTCTTTTACCTGGAGTGTTTCACTAATTTCTTGTTATATTACAATGCTCAGCATACATGATGTAACCTTTTTTGTGTATTATGCTAGATGTACTGTAACTGACATTGTCTTTTTACCTATGTTCTATATCTTCTTTTATCTGGTGTGTTTCATTAATTTCTTGTTATATTACTATGCTCAGCATACATGATGTAACCTGTTTTGTGTATTATGTTGGATGTACTGTAACTGACCATGTCTTTTTACCTATGTTCTGTATCTTCTTATACCTGGAGTATTTCATTAATTTCTTGTTATAATACTATGCTCAGTATATATGATGTAACCTGTTTTGTGTATTATGCTGGATGTACTGTATTTGTATAAAATTATGCCGTAGCTTTTCTCACCGGGCCTCCGCTGAAAATGAACCTGGTCCAGTCGGAATTTTCTGGTTAACAAATGTAAAATAAATAAATAAATAAATTTGTAGCACACCTATTAATTACATCGGTAGCACAGTGGCACACCTAATAATGATATCAGTAGCATAGTGGCACTCCTATTAATGATATTTGCAGCACCGTGGCACACCTATTAATTATATCAGTAGTACAGTGGCACTCTTATTAATGACATCAGTGGCACAGTGGCACTCCTATTAATGATATCAGTAGTACAGTGGCACTCCTATTAATGATATCAGTAGCACAGTGGCACAGCTATTAATGATATCAGTAGCTCAGTGGCACACCTATTAATGATATCAGTAGCACACCTATTAATGATATCGATAGCACAGTGCCACACCTGTTAATGATATCAGTAGCACAGTGGCACACCTATTAATGCTATTAGTAGCACAGTGCACACATATTAATGATATCAGTAGCTCAGTACCACACCTATTAATGATATCAGTAGCTCAGCAGCACATCTAATAAGTGAATTTAAGTAAATCTTTATCTGCACTTTTTTTCAAATAATACAGCATTTAAACTGATTTATTTGTGTTGCATTTAATACTATCGAGCTGGAAGTTGTGGCTCTGTTTTTTCAGTTAATGTTTGTTAGAATTCTTGAATAGCCAGTGATAAGTCAGGGTAGTTCACTTCATTGTTATTTGGTTTCTGCCTTTATAAGTGGTACATTTTGGATTACTTTCTGCTTAAACTCTGAGCTTTGGCCAGCTAAGACCTACATAAAATCAAATCAACTGGACGTATTAGTGAATTTAAGTAAATCTTTATCTGCACTTTTTTTCAAATAATACAGCATTTAAATTGATTTATTTGTGTTGCATTGAATACTATCTGTCTGGAAGTTGTGGCTCTGTTTTTTCAATTAGTTCTCCACCCACCCTCCCTGCCTTTGTTTTGGTTTTAATCTTGGTGGCTTTGAAACTGCCCGCCCCTCTTGTAAATTTGCATTTGGATACTCCTCCTGGGCTCATCTCATTTGCTCACTCAAAAAAAAATTTTTTCATCTGCTTTTACTGTATTTGTGTTTCTTCCTACTTTATTACTTTATTTTGCTTTTGCATCATCTTAAAAGTACTCAATTGTATTTATTACTGCTTGGTATAATTATTAATTCTAAGCCTTTTGTTTTAAGCACTTGGGCTTCAGGCCACTTGTTTTACATTAAGAAGGTTTGTGGTCTGCACTGTTGTGGCAGGACAGGTAGCTTACATCCTTCTAAGTTGGGAACTGCTGATTGAGGGCTCAGTGTCTGTTATTCTAAAAGTGTATTAGTTCTGGTTTAAGCACTTGGGCTTCAGGCCAGTTATTTTACATTAAGAAGGTTTGTGGTCTGCACTCTTGTGAGAGGAGAGGTTGGACTCTGTCCTTCTGAGCTGGGAATGTTCTGGTTAAAGGCTTATAGTGCCTGCATATTTGAACTGTTTCTTACTGAAATTGGTGCACCTTGTCTGCTGTAGCATAGACTAGATGCAGGCCTGCAGAATCTAGCTTTGTTTGCATAACTTGAGCACTATTCCAGGCCTTCTTAAAAGTATTCAATTGTAATTATTACTGCTTGGTAGTAACCTGATTAAAGTGTAGCTATCATTCTAAGCCTTTTGGTTTAAGCACTTGGGCTTCAGACCAATTGTTTTACATTAAGAAGGTTTGTGGTCTGCACTGTTGTGGCAGGACAGGTAGCTTACATCCTTCTAAGTTGGGAACTGCTGACTGAGGGCTCAGTATCTGTTATTCTAAAAGTGTATTAGTTCTGGTTTAAGCACTTGGGCTTCAGGCTGGTTATTTACATTAAGAAGGTTCATGATCTGCACTTTTGTGGGAGGAAAGGCTGGACTCTGCCCTCTTGAGCTGGGAATTTCTGGTTAAAGGCTTATAGTGCCTGCATATTTGAACTGTTTCTTACTGAAATTGGTGTGCCTTGTTTGTTGAAGCATAGACTAGATCCAGGCCTGCTGAATCTAGCTTTGTTTGTATAACTTGAGCACTAATCCAGGCCTTCTTTTTTTTGGAGAAGGTTCCCCTGCAACCCAGTCGCAGGAGTGTGCAGTTAGAACTTGTCTGATTGAAGACTACAGGAACAGGGCTTAGTTTTGAGATGTTTTTACTGGTTAATTGTGTAATTTGTTTAAAAGCCTTTTCTGATTGCTTGTAGTCATCTAAAGCTATTTTATGTATATTTTTTACTGGTTGTAGTTGTTTAAAGCTGTTTTAAGTGTATTTATTCCTGTTTTTGCATTATCTTTTTTAAAAAAAATGTTTTCATTGTTTCCCACCTTTCTAAGCTAGTATAGTCCAGTTTTCAGGCTAGTGCTGAATTCAGGGCTGTGTTACAATTTTCTGAGTTGCCCATATCTTACTTGGATAGAGGGAGGTTTCTCTGTTCACCTGTGAGAGAGGGAGCTTTGAGCAGCCATCTGTTCCTGGAGGAGTGGTTCCAGCCTAGAAGTTAGTAGTTTATAGGCCATTTTGGGCTAATTTCTATCTCTTTCATTTCCCTGCTGTAAAAAATGCGTTTGCATGGTTTTGCACATCCAGGTAGTGCCGGTTAGATAGGGCTAAATTTATCCTGGCTCCACCAAGTCTCCTCTTCAGTTTTTCCCTTGAAAGTAGTCTAACTCTCAACCTAAGCACTTAAAAAGCATCCTACAGTCCAGCACTTGCTCAGACCTAATAGCAAGCACAAAGGCTCATTACTCACCCCTCACAACCAAGCGACTAAGTAGCTCACCCTACTATTCAGGCATGACCAAAGGGCAAGTTCAGGTATACTCTTCAGTCCAGTTGGTCAACCTGGGTATCCTGAGGCAATGTTACAACTGCCTCATGTACACAGACAACCCCCTCCTCCTACCACAAAACATTAACATATGCGAGAGATGCAATTTTATAACTAAATTGGAGGCTAAGCTCTCTCCTCCCAAGACTGGAACAGGCAGTCATGAGGAGAAGGTTAACACTTGCACCACACCTCCAGCCTCACATAGACATACTAAACCAGCACTGGCAAAAAATACACATAAAGACACGGAATCATACTCAGAGGCTCTAAATATAAACCTGCAAAAGCATCACAGACGTCCAAAGCAGACACCCAAAAAACCTGCACCTCCCGTCACAAACCAGACAACACATTAAACACAAAATCAGTGTGCCACACAATCACAGCCCTTAAGGCGAAATACCATACGACATACCTAACACACTAGTAATAGGTGACTCTATAGTCAGGCACACTGACATCCCACTCACTAGGCTGGACAAGGAAAAGGTTACTGTTAGCTGCCTGTTGGGAGCCAGAATCCATCACATAACACAAGTACTGAGGTCACTCCAGAACAAGTACAAATATGACACTGCCATTGTTCATGTTGGTGTGAATAACCTGAGACGTACCTCCCTGGACTACATGAAAAGAGACATGGAAGAGCTCTCTGATCATGTAGCCCAGGCGGGTATGACCCTGACCCTGAGTTGCATCCTGCCCTCACCAAGAATGATACCGCACTATAAAGAAAAAATGATCAATTTCAACAATTGGCTAAGCTTCTGGTGTCATTCAAAGGGGATCCAGTGTCTGTCAGTCTGGAACGACATGCTCAACAGGCCTCGTTGCTTCGCAAGAGACAGCTTGAACCTGTCACCCCTAGGCTTTCAAGTACTGGCCAAAGCTATTGCTGCCCCCAAAGTGCCTTTTTTAGGCAAGGCTCAAAAGTCAAACCCACCTCCGTAAACAGCACAAATAAAAAAAATGAGTGTTATACTAGTCAATGCCAGGAGTTTAAATCTCAAAATGCACATGCTCGAAGCACTCCTCAGAGTGGAGAATGTCGACATCTGTGCAGTACTGAAACCTGGTTCAAGGATCCACAGAGCACCCCAGCACTACCAGGCTACAACTCATACCACACATTTCGGCCACAGAATATGGACCGAAACACAAAAGGAGGGAATGTATCCATATTCATCAAGGATACCTACACCTCCAGGTTAGTGGCACAGCATGATACCTCCGAGATCATCCATGTGCAACTAACATCAGGCAAATCTGTAATGCAAATTGTGGCCTGCGACAGATCACCCTCCATGACCCAGGACCACCACTCCACCTTTTTGGAGAGACTGGAAATCATGAAGGTCCTACCGAACACCCTGATATTGGGCAATTTCAATTACTCTACCGTTAACTGGGAAAACTACTCAAGCCAAACTCACAGGTCCAGTGCTTCCTGGAATTTATCAACTCAAATGCCCTAGATCAGCTGGTAAACTCCCCTACCAGAGGTGAAAACATATTGGACCTGGTCATCACCAACATGGGCGACAGGTGTTCCACAACGGAGGTCAATCCGTCACTGGTTAGATCAGACCATAAACTAATCACTCTGGATGTCCACACCACACCATCACCTCCAACCAAGGAAGCCACAGTGAAACACTTTTCTATAGCAAACTTCACCTTACTTAAGACAGAGGTGATAAGTTTCACAGCCCTGACGCTAAAGGATAACAGTGTCCAAGATGCAGGAACCTTTACAAATGCACTATATGAGCACCTACAAGGATGCATGGATTGTGCCATCCCTAGAAAAACCAAGACTCACTCCCCTAAGAGAAGGAAACCAGTCTGGTGGACCCCTGCTATAAACAGGCTATACAATAGAAGGAGGAAACTAGTTCAGAAAAAAAGCAAATCCCAAGAAGGAAAGACATCCCTGATTAGTATCAGTAAGAAACTAAGGTCCCTCATAAAATTCTCCAAGGCTAACTTCAAAAGAAAAATAGCCAAGGATTCGAAGGATAACCACAAAGCCTTCTTTAGCTATGTCAAGAATCTAAGTGGCAACTCGCAGATATGCTCTGAGCTAGTGCAAAATAGCACAAAATATACTGAACCCACTGATATTGCCAACATCCTGGCAGATAGATTCAGTGCAAACTTCACCCCCCACTTACCCCCAAAAGGGCCCAAAACAATACCGGAAAAGTGTAGTGTCCCGGAAATCACAGACACACAGGTGAAAACAGCCCTTTCAAAATCCAAAAGCACAGCGTCAATGGAGCCAGATGGTGTCCCAGGCTGCGTCTTGCACGAACTACAGAACAAACTAACCCCCCACCTAAATGCACTGTTCAACCTCAGCCTCTCCACAGGCTGCATGCCCATAGAATGGTGCACAGCAATGGTTATTCCACTCCACAAGGGAGGGGCCACAACTGACCCTGGTAACTATCGCCCCATAAGCCTGACTAGCCTGGTCTGCAAGGCTATGGAGCACATCATCATAGAATATATTAACAAAGACATTGGGAACCTCCAAACACTTGACCCGACTCAGTTTGGTTTTGTTAAGGGCAGATCATGCCTACTAAACCTGGTTGACTTCCTCGAGACAGTCACCAAGGCCATAGATGAGGGGAAGGTAGTTCACACAGTCCACCTTGACTTTGCCAAGGCTTTTGACACCATTCTCCACTCAGGAATTATAGAAAAACTCACCAGCCTGAACATAAACCCCTATGTCACGAGATGGGTTGTCAACTGGTTTACAGACAAAACTCACACGGTAAGAATAGTGGGCTCCAGGTCCTTCTCTAAACTAGTTTCAAGTGGTGTCCCACAAGGCTCGGTCCTGGGACCCCTACTGTTTGGAATATACTTACACAGGAGGACTATGGCTAACCAAGTTCGTTGATCACTGCAAACTGGGAGCCATAATTGACTCTCCGGCTGACACGGATATTCTCCAAAAGGGCCTTACTGAGACAGACACCTGGTGTCAAAGTCATGGTCTCAAGCTAAATGCCAAAAAATGCATAGTCATCCCATTTGGGAAAAACAAAACACCCATGAATTACCACATAGGTGGCAGCCCCCTTAATACCGAAGAGGTAATAAGAGATCTGGGGACACAGGTAGATAGTAATCTCTCCTTTGACAATCATATTGCCAAAGTAGTTAGGAAATCCTTCTATGTAGCCCATCTAATTACTAAGGGGTTTGCATCTAAAAATAAAGAGTTTATAGTGCCCCTCTACTTATCACTCATCAGACCCATCATAGAGTACAATGCCCCATTTGGGATGTACCTCACAATACACTTCCAACAGCTGGAAAGACCACAAAAGTACCTCATTAAGAGGATTACTGGCCTCAAACATATGTCCTATGCAGCCCAACTTGAAAAACTCCAGCTGTACTCAGTGGCATATCGCTTACTCAGAGGTGATCTCTGCCGGACTTACAAAGCCATGTCCAACTCAGAATTGATGGACATGCTCCACCTAAATAAATCCAAGTCACTGCGAGCCACTCACTCTAGTGAGCTAAACCTCGCCACAGCAATAAATAGAACATGCTGGAGGGATAGATTCCTGTCACAGAGACTCCCCATGCTTTGGAACAAAACTCCTAACTACATTAGGCAGATCCCCTCACTAACACTCTTCAAGAGAAACCTTGACAAGTGGATGGGTAACAGAAAATACACCCTTGGGATCACTTCATTAGCTTTTCTTGACAGAGGCTCAGTTAATTAATCAATGGGGCGGTGAAAGCTGACACACTCTGGCTAGGCTTATAAATGCCATCGGGCAGATAGCCTAGTACCTACCTATGAACCTATGAACCTATAATGATATCAGTAGCTCAGTAGCACATCTATTAATGATATCAATAGCTCAGTAGCACACCTGTTAATGATATCAGCAGCACAGTGGCACTCCTATTAATGATATCTACAGCTCAGTGGTACACCTGTTAAATATATCTGTAGCAGAGTGGCACTACTATTAATGATATCGGTAGCACAGTGGCACACCGATTACTGATATCAGTAGCACAGTGGCAAACCTATTAATGATATCGGTAGCACGGTAGCACAGTAGCACACCGATTAATGATATCTGCAGCACAGTGGCACACCTATTAATGATATCTGCAGCACAGTGGCACACCTATTAATAATATCAGTAGCACAGTGGCACTCCTATTAATGATATCGGTAGCACAGTGGCACACCTATTAATGATGTCTGCAGCACAGTGGCACACATATTAATGATATCAGTAGCCCAGTGTCACACCTACTAATGACATGAATAGCACAGTGGCACACCTATAATGATATCAGTAGCTCAGTAGCACACTTAGTAATGATATCAGTAGCACAGGGACACACCTATTAATCATATCAGTAGCCCAGTGGCACTCCTATTAATGATATCAGTAGCTCAGTAGCACACCTATTAATGATATCAGTAGCACAGTGGCACACCTATTAATGATATCAGTAGCTCAGCAGCACACTTATTAATGATATCAGTAGCTCAGTAGCACACCTATTAATGATATCAGTAGCAGAGTAGCACACCTTTTAATGATATCAGAAGCACAATGGCACACCTATTAATGATATCAGTATCTCAGCAGCACACCTAGTAATGATACCGGTAGCTCAGTAGCACACCTATTAATGATATCAGTAGCTCAGTAGCACACTTATTAATGATATCAGTAGCTCAGTAGCACACCTATTAATGATATGAGTAGCTCAGTGGCACACCTATTAATGATATCAGTAGCACAGTAGCATACCTATTAATGATATGAGTAGCTCAGTAGCACACTATGAATGATATCAGTGGGTCAGTAGCACACCTATTAATTATATCAGTAGCTGAGCGGCACACCTATTAATGATATCAGTAGCACAGTGGCATACCTATTAATGATATCAGTAGCACAGTGGCACACATATTAATGATACTGATAGCACAGTGGCACACCTATTAATGATATCTGCAGTACAGTGGCACACCTATTAATGATATCAGTAGCTCAGTGCCATACCTATTGATGATATCGGTGGCACACTGGCACACCTATTAATGATATCGGTAGCACAGTGGCACACCTATTAATAACATCAGTAGTACAGTGGCACACTGATTAATGATAGCGGTAGCACAGTGGCACACCTATTAATGATATCAGTAGCCCAGTGGCACACCTATTAATGATATCAGTAGCATAGTGGCACTCATATTAATGATATCAGTAGCATAGTGGCACACCTATTAATGATATCAGTAGCACAATGGCACTCCTATTAATGATATCAGTAGTACACTGGCACACCTATTAATGATATCAGTAGAACAGTGGCACACCTATTAATAACATCAGTAGCACAGTGGCACACTGATTAATGATAGCGGTAGCACAGTGGCACACCTATTAATGATATCAGTAGCCCAGTGGCACACTTATTAATGATATCAGTAGCTCAGCAGCACACTTATTAATGATATCAGTAGCTCAGTAGCACACCTATTAATGATATCAGTAGCAGAGTAGCACACCTTTTAATGATATCAGAAGCAGAATGGCACACCTATTAATGATATCAGTATCTCAGCAGCACACCTAGTAATGATACTGGTAGCTCAGCAGCACACCTATTAATGATATCAGTAGCTCAGTAGCACACCTATTAATGATATCAGTAGCTCAGTAGCACACCTATTAATGATATGAGTAGCTTAGTGGCACACCTATTAATGATATCAGTAGCACAGTAGCACAGTAGCACACCTATTAATGATATCAGTAGCTCAGTAGCACACCCATGAATGATATCAGTGGGTCAGTAGCACACCTATTAATGATATCAGTAGCTCAGCGGCACACCTATTAATGATATCAGTAGCACAGTGGCACACGTATTAATGATATCAGTAGCACAGTGGCACGCATATTAATGATATTGGTAGCACAGTGGCACACCTATTAATGATATCTGCAGTACAGTGGCACACCTATTAATGATAATAGTAGCTCAGTGCCATACCTATTAATGATATTGGTGGACACTGGCACACCTATTAATGATATCAGTAGCACAGTGGCACACCTATTAATGATATCAGTAGCACAGTGGCACACGTATTAATGATATCAGTAGCACAGTGGCACGCATATTAATGATATTGGTAGCACAGTGGCACACCTATTAATGATATCTGCAGTACAGTGGCACACCTATTAATGATAATAGTAGCTCAGTGCCATACCTATTAATGATATTGGTGGCACACTGGCACACCTATTAATGATATCAGTAGCACAGTGGCACACCTATTAATAACATCAGTAGCACAGTGGCACACTGATTAATGATAGCGGTAGCACAGTGGCACACCTATTAATGATATCAGTAGCCCAGTGGCACACCTATTAATGATATCAGTAGCACAGTGGCACTTGTATTAATGATATCAGTAGCATAGTGGCACACCTATTAATGATATCAGTAGCACAATGGCACTCCTATTAATGATATCAGTAGCACACTGGCACACCTATTAATGTTATCAGTAGCTCAGCGGCACACCTATTAATGATATAGGTAGCACAGTGGCACACCTATTAATGATATATGCAGCACAGTGGCACACCTATTAATGATATCAGTAGCTCAGTGGCACATCTATTGATGATATTGGTAGCACAGTGGCACACCTAATGATATCAGTAACACAGTGGCATACCTGTTAATGATATCAGTAGCACAGTGGCACACCTATTAATGATATCAGTAGCACAGTGGCACAACTATTAATGATATCGTTAGCACAGTAGCACACCTATTAATGATATCAGTAGCACAGTGGCAAACCTATTAATGATATCTGTTGCACAGTGGCACTCCTATTAATGATATCAGTAGCACAGTGGCACACCTATTAATGATATCGGTAGCACAGTGGCACACCTATTAATGATATCTGCAGCACAGTGGCACACCTATTAATGATATCAGTAGCTCAGTGGCACACCTATTGATGATATTGGTAGCACAGTGACACACCTATAAAAGATATCAGTAACACACTGGCACACCTATTCATGATATCAGTAGCACAGTGCCACTCCTACCCAAGTTGATAGCAATCTCTCATTTGACAACCACGTGGCCAAAGTGGTTAGAAGAACATTTTATATAGCCCACCTAATCATGAAGGGATTCCCATCTAGATCAGAGGAGGTCGTCATGCCTCTTTACTCATCCCTCATCAGGCCCATAATTGAGTACAATGCCCCTTTTGGGATGTACCTTACCAGACACCTGCAGCAACTGGAAAGACCCCAAAAGTACCTCACCAAGAGGATCAAAGGGCTCAAACAGATGCCATATGCTGCCCGGTTAAAGAAACTCCAGCTCTACTCAGTGGCATGCCGCCTACTCAAAGTCCAGGTTAGGCAGAGTCCCTCATTGACTGTCTTCAAGAGGAATCTTGATGAGTGGATGGGAGATCGTAGGTTTACCCCGGGTATCACTTCTGTGTCACTGTTAGACAGAGGCACAGTATACTAACCTCGAAAAAGGGCATAGCAAAATTAATTTAAAATGGGTGGCGAAAGCCAAACACACTCTGGCTAGGCTTATAAATGCCCTAGGGCAGATAGCCTAGTATGAACCTATGAACCTATGAACCTGTTAAAGATATCAGCAACACAGTGGCACTCCTATTAATGATATCAGTAGCATAGTGGCACACCTATTAATGATATCAGTAGCACAGTGGCACTCCTATTAATGATATCATTAGAAGAGTGGCACACCTTTTAATGATATCATTTGCACAGTGGCACTCCTATTAAAGATATCAGTAGCACAGTGGTACATCTATTAATTATATCTGCAGCACAGTGGCACACATATTAATGATATCAGTAGCATAGTTCATAGGTTCATAGGTTCATACTAGGCTATCTGCCCGAGGGCATTTACAAGCCTAGCCCATCGTTTTGTGGCTTACGCCACCCCTTAAGTATGGGGAACTATACCCATTATTTTGCTGTGCCTCTGTCGAGCAGTGACACTGAGGTAATCCCTGGGGTATATTTGCGATCTCCCATCCATTGGTCAAGATTTCTCTTGAACAAGGCCAGCGAGGTGCTCTGCCTCACATATACCGGGATTTTGTTCCACAGCATAGGGAGTCTTTGGGTGATGAATCTATCCCTCCAGCACGTCCTATTAATAGTCGTGTCGAGGTTTAAGTCTCCCGCCCTTGTGGCTCTGGTGGATCTAGATTTTTGAGGTGTAGCCTATTCATCAAATCTAGGTTTGATAAGGCCTTGTATGATAGGCAAAGGTCACCTCTGAGCAAGCGAGCGACTGAATAGAGCTGGAGTTCTTTCAGTCGGGCAGCATAGGACAGATTTTTGAGACCCTTTATCCTTTTGGTGAGGAACTTTTGTGGTCTCTCCAGCTGCTGCAAGTGTCGGGTCAGATACATTCCAATGGGGCATTGTACTCAATCATTTGTCTGATGAGTGATGAGTAAAGGAGACCATGACCTCCCTTGATCTAGATGAGAATCCCTTCATGATAAGGTGGGCAATGTAGAAGGTCTTCCTAACTACTTTAGCTACATGGGTGTCGAATGACAGACTACAATCAACCTGGGTCCCCAAGTCCCTGATAACTTCTTCTGTGCTTAGTGGATTGCCACCTATTTGGTAGCTAGGGTAACCTTGTTTTTCCCGAAGGGTATGACTATGCATTTTTTGGCATTTAACTTTAGGCCATGGCTCTGGCACCAGTTATCCGTTTCTGTGAGACCCTTCTGAAGGATATCTGTGTCAGATGTGTTTTCTACTATGGCTCCCAGTTTGCAGTCATCTGCAAACTTTGTCAGCCATAACCCTCCTGTGTTTGCTTGTACTTGGAAAAGTAGATGCCAAACAAGAGTGGGCCCAGGACTGAGCCCTGTGGGACCCCACTTGTGACAGGCTTTGAGTCTGACATGGCGCCAGCAACTCTGACCCTGTGGGATCTGTCACTCAGCCAGTTTGCAACCCATCTTGTGATGTATGGGTTAACATTTAAGCTGCTGAGTTTTCAATGATACCCGAGTGAGGTATTGTATCGAAGGCCTTCGCCAGATCCAGGTAGGCTGTATGGACTGCCTTTCCCTCATCAATGGCTTTGGTGACTGTTTGAAAAAGTCAACCAAGTTTAAAAGGCATGATCTGCCTTTGACAAAGCCAAACTGGGTTGGATCCAAGGTCTGCAAATTCCCTATGTCTTTATTTATGAGGTCCATTATGATCCTCTCCATGGCTTTGCAGATAAGGCTTGTCAAGCTAATAGGCGGTAATTTCCAGGGTCGGTGGAAGCACCGCCTTTGTGAAGTGGGACCACAGTTGCAGTCGCCACTCCTGGGTACATATCCAGAGGTAAGACTTTGATTAAATAGCTGTCCTAGTTGTGGGTTTAATTCCTCATTGAGTTCGTGGAGCACACAGCCGGGGACACCGTCGGGTCCCATGGATGCTGTGTTTTTTGCTTTGGAGAGAGCAGTTTTAACTTGGGCGTTGGAAATGTTTGGGGGGCTGCAATCGTTTGGTATAGATATCTCTCCTTTGGGGAGGGGAGAAGTTTGCACTGAACCTGTCAGCCAGTATGTTGGCAATGTCTGTAGGATCAGTAATCTTCACATCATTTTTGACTAGTTCTGAGCATATCTGGGAGTTTCCTCCCAGGTTTCTAACATAGCTAAAGAATGCCTTATGATTGCCTTTTGAGTCTTTAGCTATTTTTCTCTCAAAATTTGCTTTGGATGATTTTATGAGAGCTCTTAGTTTTTTACTTATAGTGATCAAGGGTGTCTTACCTTTTAAGGATTTTGCTCTATCTTGTAGTAGCTTTCTCCTTTTGTTGTAGAGTTTGTTTATGGCTGGGGTCCACCAGAGTGGACGCTTGCCTTTGGTACAGAGAGTCTTTGTTTTGCTTGGGATTGCCTTATCCATGCAGTCCTGCAGGTGCTGGTAGAAGGCATTTGTGAGTGATTCAGCGGCTTGAGTACTGTTTTCCGCCTGCTCGGGGGCCTTAAAGGAGACCACACTAGTCTTTAGAAGTGTGAAGTCGGCTTTCGAGAAGTTTTTACTGTGGTCTTTTTATTTCAGGTGGGGTGGGATGAGGACCTCCAGCGAGATTAGTTTGTGATCTGATCTCACCAGTGAGGGGTATACTTCGGTGTTGAACATTGTGCTCCCATGTTCGTGATGATGAGATCAAGTATGTTATCTCCTCTTGTGGGGATGGTGACTAGTTGTTCCATGGCATTTGAGTTTATGAATTCCAGGAACTTTTGGGCTAGGGTGTTTGGGCTTGAGTAGTGTTCCCAGTCTATATTAGGGTAATTGAAGTCACCTAGTATGATGGTGTTTGGTGATACATTTATCCCTCTAGTGTTTTCAGGAAGGCCATGTGAGGTTCCTGAGTTTGTGAGGGTGGCCTGTAACATGCTACAATTTGCAGAGCAGTCTTGCCTATGGTTAATTGCACCTGGATGGTCTCCGATGCATCGTGCGTTGCCACCAGTCTTGAGGTGTGGGTGTCCTTGATGAATATGGATACCCCCTCCTTTCTTGGTATTGTCCGGTTTTGGGGCGGGCATGATATGAGGTAAAACCTGATAGTGCTGGGGTGCTCTCAGGAGCCTTGAACCAGGTTTCTGTCACAGCACAGACATCGATGTTCTCCATATTGAGAAGGGCCTCGAGTGCGTGCATTTTGAGATTTAGACTTCTGGCATTGAGCAGCATTACCCTTAGTTTTTTCCTTTTTGTGTTCTAGGGTGGTAGGTTTAGAATTTGAGCCTTGCCTAAAAAGGCACTATGGGGTGGCAAGAGCCTTTGCCAATATCCGGAATCCCAGGGTGACAGGTGCAAGCCGTCCCTTAAGCAGCGTGGCTTGTCCAGCATGTCATCCCAGGCAGACAGACACTGGATCCCCTTTGAAAGACACCAGTGGTTAAGCCAATTGTTAAAGCTGATCATCTTATCTCTGTATTGTGGCATCATTCTTGGTGAAGGTAGGATACTGCTCAAGGTCAGGGTCATACCTGCCTGGGCTACATAATCAGAGAGCTCCTCAATGTCTCTTTTCATGTAGTCCAAGGAGGTGCGTCTCAGGTCGTTCACACCAGCATGGACAATGACTGAGTCATATTTGTACCTGCTGTTGAGAGACCTGAGTGCTTATGCTATGTGGCGGATTCTAGCGCCCGACAGGCAGCTTACTGTGACCTTCTCCTTACTCAGTCTGGTGGCGGGCGTCAGTGTGTCTGACTATGGAGTCACCAATGACTAGTGTGTCTGGCATTGTGTTTGGCCTTAAGGGCTGTGACTGTTTGACACTCTGACTGTGAGGTCTATGTGTTGCAGGTGCTGTGTTCTGAGGTGGTGCTTGTTTGGGTGTCTGCTTAGGTGGCCTCTGCTGTTTTGGTAGATTTTTGTTCAGAGCCTCCGAGTATGTCTTTGTGTGTTTATGTGTATGATTTGAGGTTGTGATGGTACTATGTGAGACTGGGTCTATAGTGTGTGTGGTAACCTTCTCCTCCTGACTGGTCTTGCCAGTCCTATGTTGAGAGAGCTCAGCCTCCAGTTTGGCCGTATAGTTGCATCTCTCGCATGTATTTGTGTTTTGTGGGAGGAGGAGAGGGTTGTCTGTGTACATGAGGCAATTGTAACATTGCCTCAAAATTCCCAGGTTCACCAGCTGAGCAGGAGAGGACACTAGCAACTGATCCGTCGACATGCTAGAAGGAATAGACAAAACTTTGAAAAAGATTCGGGGACGTGGGTGACAGAAATGGGGGTTGCCTTTTGGGGTACTATCTATGACAAGAGTGCCGTATCAAGGTAATAAGTACTGTAGGAGCAAGTGCTAGGTTTAACAGATAGAGAATAGTCTACTTGGAGTCAAGTAGAGATGATCTTTAGTTATAGGATACACTGATTAGATCAGTAGTATAGTTCGAGGAAGGTAGTTTTAAGGGAAAATTTGAAGAGTGTAATTTAGGTAGCCCTAATAGTTTAAATCTGCTTAACCGCGCTGCCCTAGTGTGCAACAGTAGCAGCTCGCGCAAACTCATCGCTAAATCGGCAAGCAAGCGCGTTTAGCGTTTTATATCAGGGGCTGAAAGAAGCTAGGAACTGGCCCAAAACGACCAATAAACTACAAGTTGCTGGCTGAAACCTCACAAAACTGGACCAACAGGCAGCTCAATGCTTCCCACTCCCACTGGATAGCAAAGGAACTTCCTCCTTTCCAAATTAGGTAAAGAATCAGTAACAGGAACTGCAAACAAAGTCCAGGGATCAGCAAGCTCTGAAACTGGACTAATCTAGCTTAGCAAGGCGGGAAAACAAGAGATATATTTTTTTTTTTTTTCAAGAGACAAGCAGAACAGATACAGTAAACACTTATAAATGCTATAAATCGGCTATCACAGCCTACACAAACAATTTGCAACAGTTACAGATATTTAAAGTAACAAACTGAGAAACAAGTGCAATATCAGAATAAATGCAGAATAAAACAGTAGCAATGTATCAGCAAACAGGAAAATACAGTAGCAAGATAAATAGAAGTGGAAAGCCACAAAAATATTTATATCAGGTAAAGTCGCTTTTTCAGCTCTCTGAAGCTTGGATTACTCTGCTGGCCACCACGAGGATCTTGTGCTGAGTAGGTACAAGCCAATAAGCAGCGTTTAGCGTTTTTATATCAGGGGCTGAAAGAAGCTAGGAACTGGCCCAAAACGACCAATAAACTACAAGTTGCTGGCTGAAACCTCACAAAACTGGACCAACAGGCAGCTCAATGCTTCCCACTCCCACTGGATAGCAAAGGAACTTCCTCCTTTCCAAATTAGGTAAAGAATCAGTAACAGGAACTGCAAACAAAGTCCAGGGATCAGCAAGCTCTGAAACTGGACTAATCTAGCTTAGCAAGGCAGGAAAACAAGAGATATATTTTTTTAAGAGACAAGCAGAACAGATACAGTAAACACTTATAAATGCTATAAATCGGCTATCACAGCCTACACAAACAATTTGCAACAGTTACAGATATTTAAAGTAACAAACTGAGAAACAAGTGCAATATCAGAATAAATGCAGAATAAAACAGTAGCAATGTATCAGCAAACAGGCGAAAATACAGTAGCAAGATAAATAGAAGTGGAAAGCCACAAAAAATACTTATATCAGGTAAAGTCGCTTTTACAGCTCACTGAAGCTTGGATTACCCTGCTGGCCACCACGAGGATCTTGTGCTGAGTAGGTACAAGCCAAAAAACGCGCGTTTAGCATTTTTTATATCAGGGGGCTGAAAGAAGCTAGGAACTGGCCCAAAACGACCAATAAACTACAAGTTGCTGGCTGAAACCTCACAAAACTGGACCAACAGGCAGCTCAATGCTTCCCACTCCCACTGGATAGCAAAGGAACTTCCTCCTTTCCAAATTAGGTAAAGAATCAGTAACAGGAACTGCAAACAAAGTCCAGGGATCAGCAAGCTCTGAAACTGGACTAATCTAGCTTAGCAAGGCGGGAAAACAAGAGATATTTTTTTTTGGTTTTTTTTTTTTTTTTTTTTCAAGAGACAAGCAGAACAGATACAGTAAACACTTATAAATGCTATAAATCGGCTATCACAGCCTACACAAACAATTTGCAACAGTTACAGATATTTAAAGTAACAAACTGAGAAACAAGTGCAATATCAGAATAAATGCAGAATAAAACAGTAGCAATGTATCAGCAAACAGGCGAAAATACAGTAGCAAGATAAATAGAAGTGGAAAGCCACAAAAAATACTTATATCAGGTAAAGTCGCTTTTTCAGCTCTCTGAAGCTTGGATTACTCTGCTGGCCACCACGAGGATCTTGTGCTGAGTAGGTACAAGCCAAAAAACGCGCGTTTAGCGTTTTTTATATCAGGGGGCTGAAAGAAGCTAGGAACTGGCCCAAAACGACCAATAAACTACAAGTTGCTGGCTGAAACCTCACAAAACTGGACCAACAGGCAGCTCAATGCTTCCCACTCCCACTGGATAGCAAAGGAACTTCCTCCTTTCCAAATTAGGTAAAGAATCAGTAACAGGAACTGCAAACAAAGTCCAGGGATCAGCAAGCTCTGAAACTGGACTAATCTAGCTTAGCAAGGCGGGAAAACAAGAGATATTTTTTTTGGTTTTTTTTTTTTTTTTTTCAAGAGACAAGCAGAACAGATACAGTAAACACTTATAAATGCTATAAATCGGCTATCACAGCCTACACAAACAATTTGCAACAGTTACAGATATTTAAAGTAACAAACTGAGAAACAAGTGCAATATCAGAATAAATGCAGAATAAAACAGTAGCAATGTATCAGCAAACAGGCGAAAATACAGTAGCAAGATAAATAGAAGTGGAAAGCCACAAAAAAATACTTATATCAGGTAAAGTCACTTTTTCAGCTCTCTGAAGCTTGGATTACTCTGCTGGCCACCACGAGGATCTTGTGCTGAGTAGGTACAAGCCAAAAAACGCGCGTTTAGCGTTTTTTATATCAGGGGGCTGAAAGAAGCTAGGAACTGGCCCAAAACGACCAATAAACTACAAGTTGCTGGCTGAAACCTCACAAAACTGGACCAACAGGCAGCTCAATGCTTCCCACTCCCACTGGATAGCAAAGGAACTTCCTCCTTTCCAAATTAGGTAAAGAATCAGTAACAGGAACTGCAAACAAAGTCCAGGGATCAGCAAGCTCTGAAACTGGACTAATCTAGCTTAGCAAGGCGGGAAAACAAGAGATATATTTTTTTTTTTTTTTTCAAGAGACAAGCAGAACAGATACAGTAAACACTTATAAATGCTATAAATCGGCTATCACAGCCTACACAAACAATTTGCAACAGTTACAGATATTTAAAGTAACAAACTGAGAAACAAGTGCAATATCAGAATAAATGCAGAATAAAACAGTAGCAATGTATCAGCAAACAGGCGAAAATACAGTAGCAAGATAAATAGAAGTGGAAAGCCACAAAAAAAATACTTATATCAGGTAAAGTCGCTTTTTCAGCTCTCTGAAGCTTGGATTACTCTGCTGGCCACCACGAGGATCTTGTGCTGAGTAGGTACAAGCCAAAAAGCGCGTTTAGCGTTTTTTATATCAGGGGCTGAAAGAAGCTAGGAACTGGCCCAAAGCGACCAATAAACTACAAGTTGCTGGCTGAAACCTCACAAAACTGGACCAACAGGCAGCTCAATGCTTCCCACTCCCACTGGATAGCAAAGGAACTTCCTCCTTTCCAAATTAGGTAAAGAATCAGTAACAGGAACTGCAAACAAAGTCCAGGGATCAGCAAGCTCTGAAACTGGACTAATCTAGCAACAAGGCGGGAAAACAAGAGATATTTTTTTTTTGGGTTTTTTTTTTTTTTTTTCAAGAGACAAGCAGAACAGATACAGTAAACACTTATAAATGCTATAAATCGGCTATCACAGCCTACACAAACAATTTGCAACAGTTACAGATATTTAAAGTAACAAACTGAGAAACAAGTGCAATATCAGAATAAATGCAGAATAAAACAGTAGCAATGTATCAGCAAACAGGCGAAAATACAGTAGCAAGATAAATAGAAGTGGAAAGCCACAAAAAATACTTATATCAGGTAAAGTCGCTTTTTTAGCTCTCTGAAGCTTGGATTACTCTGCTGGCCACCACGAGGATCTTGTGCTGAGTAGGTACAAGCCACAAAGCAGCGTTTAGCGTTTTATATCAGGGGGCTGAAAGAAGCTAGGAACTGGCCCAAAACGACCAATAAACTACAAGTTGCTGGCTGAAACCTCACAAAACTGGACCAACAGGCAGCTCAATGCTTCCCACTCCCACTGGATAGCAAAGGAACTTCCTCCTTTCCAAATTAGGTAAAGAATCAGTAACAGGAACTGCAAACAAAGTCCAGGGATCAGCAAGCTCTGAAACTGGACTAATCTAGCTTAGCAAGGCGGGAAAACAAGAGATATATTTTTTTTTTTTTTTTTTTTTCAAGAGACAAGCAGAACAGATACAGTAAACACTTATAAATGCTATAAATCGGCTATCACAGCCTACACAAACAATTTGCAACAGTTACAGATATTTAAAGTAACAAACTGAGAAACAAGTGCAATATCAGAATAAATGCAGAATAAAACAGTAGCAATGTATCAGCAAACAGGCGAAAATACAGTAGCAAGATAAATAGAAGTGGAAAGCCACAAAAATACTTATATCAGGTAAAGTCGCTTTTTCAGCTCTCTGAAGCTTGGATTACTCTGCTGGCCACCACGAGGATCTTGTGCTGAGTAGGTACAAGCCAAAAAACGAGCGTTTAGCGTTTTTTATATCAGGGGGCTGAAAGAAGCTAGGAACTGGCCCAAAACGACCAATAAACTACAAGTTGCTGGCTGAAACCTCACAAAACTGGACCAACAGGCAGCTCAATGCTTCCCACTCCCACTGGATAGCAAAGGAACTTCCTCCTTTCCAAATTAGGTAAAGAATCAGTAACAGGAACTGCAAACAAAGTCCAGGGATCAGCAAGCTCTGAAACTGGACTAATCTAGCTTAGCAAGGCGGGAAAACAAGAGATATTTTTTTGGTTTTTTTTTTTTTTTTTTTTCAAGAGACAAGCAGAACAGATACAGTAAACACTTATAAATGCTATAAATCGGCTATCACAGCCTACACAAACAATTTGCAACAGTTACAGATATTTAAAGTAACAAACTGAGAAACAAGTGCAATATCAGAATAAATGCAGAATAAAACAGTAGCAATGTATCAGCAAACAGGCGAAAATACAGTAGCAAGATAAATAGAAGTGGAAAGCCACAAAAAAATACTTATATCAGGTAAAGTCGCTTTTTCAGCTCTCTGAAGCTTGGATTACTCTGCTGGCCACCACGAGGATCTTGTGCTGAGTAGGTACAAGCCAAAAAACGCGCGTTTAGCGTTTTTATATCAGGGGCTGAAAGAAGCTAGGAACTGGCCCAAAACGACCAATAAACTACAAGTTGCTGGCTGAAACCTCACAAAACTGGACCAACAGGCAGCTCAATGCTTCCCACTCCCACTGGATAGCAAAGGAACTTCCTCCTTTCCAAATTAGGTAAAGAATCAGTAACAGGAACTGCAAACAAAGTCCAGGGATCAGCAAGCTCTGAAACTGGACTAATCTAGCTTAGCAAGGCGGGAAAACAAGAGATATTTTTTTGGTTTTTTTTTTTTTTTTCAAGAGACAAGCAGAACAGATACAGTAAACACTTATAAATGCTATAAATCGGCTATCACAGCCTACACAAACAATTTGCAACAGTTACAGATATTTAAAGTAACAAACTGAGAAACAAGTGCAATATCAGAATAAATGCAGAATAAAACAGTAGCAATGTATCAGCAAACAGGCGAAAATACAGTAGCAAGATAAATAGAAGTGGAAAGCCACAAAAAATACTTATATCAGGTAAAGTCGCTTTTTCAGCTCTCTGAAGCTTGGATTACTCTGCTGGCCACCACGAGGATCTTGTGCTGAGTAGGTACAAGCCAAATGCACGCGTTTAGCGTTTTTTATATCAGGGGGCTGAAAGAAGCTAGGAACTGGCCCAAAACGACCAATAAACTACAAGTTGCTGGCTGAAACCTCACAAAACTGGACCAACAGGCAGCTCAATGCTTCCCACTCCCACTGGATAGCAAAGGAACTTCCTCCTTTCCAAATTAGGTAAAGAATCAGTAACAGGAACTGCAAACAAAGTCCAGGGATCAGCAAGCTCTGAAACTGGACTAATCTAGCTTAGCAAGGCGGGAAAACAAGAGATATTTTTTTGGTTTTTTTTTTTTTTCAAGAGACAAGCAGAACAGATACAGTAAACACTTATAAATGCTATAAATCGGCTATCACAGCCTACACAAACAATTTGCAACAGTTACAGATATTTAAAGTAACAAACTGAGAAACAAGTGCAATATCAGAATAAATGCAGAATAAAACAGTAGCAATGTATCAGCAAACAGGCGAAATACAGTAGCAAGATAAATAGAAGTGGAAAGCCACAAAAAAATACTTATATCAGGTAAAGTCGCTTTTTCAGCTCTCTGAAGCTTGGATTACTCTGCTGGCCACCACGTGGCACACCTATTAATGATATCAGTAGCACAGTGGCAGACCTATTAATGATATATATATATATATATATATATATATATATATATATATGTATATATATATATATATATATACATATATATATATATACAGTAGCACAGTGGCACACCTATTAATGATATCATTAGCACAGTGGCACATCTATTAATGATATCTGCAGCACAGTGGCACACCTATTAATGAAAATAGTAACACAGTGGCATAACTATTTATGATATCGGTATCACAGTGGCCACCTATTAATGATATCAGTAGCACAGTTGCACACCTATTAATGATATCAGTAGCACAGCGGCACACCTATTAATGATATCAGTAGCACAATGACACTTTTATTAAAAATATCAGTAGCTCAGTAGCAAACCTAATAATGATAACAGTAGCACAGTGGCACACCTATTAATGATATCAGTAGCTCAGTAGCACACCTATTAATGATATGAGTAGCACAGTAGCACACATATTAATGATATGAGTAGCACAGTGGCACTCTTATTATTAATATCTACAGCACAGTGGCACTCCTATTATTGATATCAGTAGCACAGTGACACACGTATTAATGATATCAGTTGCTCAGTAGCACCTATTAATGATATCAGTAGCTCAGTAGCACACCTATTAATGATATGAGTAGCACAGTAGCACACATATTAATGATATGAGTAGCACAGTGGCACTCTTATTATTAATATCTACAGCACAGTGGCACTCCTATTAATGGTATCAGTAGCACAGTGGCATAGCTATTAATGATATCAGTAGCACAGTGGCACACCTATTAATAATATGAGTAGCACAGTGGCACACCTATTAATTATATCAGTAGCACACCTATTGATGATATCAGTAGCACAGTGGCACACCTATTAATGATATCAGTAGCACGGTGGTACTGCTATTACTGATATCAGTAGCACAGTGGCACACCTAATACTGATATCAGTAGCACAGTGGCACTCCTGTTACTGATGTCAGTAGTACAGTGGCACACCTTCTAATGATATCAGTAGCACAGTGGCACTCCTATTAAAGATATCAATAGCACAGTGGCACAACTATTAATGATATCTGCAACACAGTGGTACACCTATTAATGATATCAGTGGCACAGTGGCACACCTATTAATGATGTCAGTAGCACTCATCAGTGAGATTATTATTATTATTCCTCAACTTTACCATCTTAAGTGGTATGTGTTGAGCATTCACAGTACTTGCTCTTAGCACTGATGGCATACATGGTAGCAACTATAGTTCACTCAAGCTTTTGTACTATAGTGGATATAAAAAGTTTACACACCTCTGTTAAAATACAATGTTTTTGTGATATAAAAAAATGCAACCACAATAAATCATTTCAAAGCTTTTCCCACCTTTAATGTGACCTATAACCTGTAGAATTCAATTAAAAAACAAACAAATCTGCTAGGGGAAAAATATAAAAAAATAAAAAATGTACAATGCGCTGGTTGCATAGGTGTGCACACCCTTAAACTAAAACTTTGTTGTGTGTGCACACCCTTAAACTAATTCTTTGTTGAATCACCTTTTGATTTAATTACAGCAGTCAGTCTTCTTATGTACACGCCTGCCATCAATTAAAGAGACTCTGATTAACCCCAAATAAAGTTCAGCTGTCCTAGTAGGATTTTCCTGACATTTACTCAGTTGCTTGCTACAGCAAAAGGCATGGTTCGCAGAGAGTTTACAAAGCATCAAAGGGCTCTCATTGTTGCAAGGTATCAGTGAGGAGAAGGGTACAAAAAAAATTTCCACAGCATTGGCTATACCATGGAACACAGTGAAGACAGTCATCAAAAAGTGGAGAAAATATGGGACAACAGTGACGTTGCAAAGAACTGGATGTCCCTCCAAAATTTATGAAAAGGCAAGATGAAAACTGGTCAGGGAGGCTGCCATGAGACCTACAGTAACACTGAAGGAGCTGCAGGAATTTCTGGCAAGTATTAGTTGTGTACTACATGTGACAACAATTTCCTGTATTCTCCATATGTCTGGACTATGGGGTAGGGTTGCAAGATGGAAGCCTTTTCTTAGACAGAAAAACATCCAAGCCTGGCTAAAATTTGCAAAGCAATACATCAAGTCTCCAAAATGCATGTGAGAAAATGTGTTATGGTCTAATGAGACCAAGGTTGAACTTTTTGGCCCCAATTCCAAAAGGTACATTTGGCACAAAAACAACTTGTTGCATCACCAAAAGAATACCATCTTCACGGTGAAGCATAGTGGTGGCAGTATCATGCTTTGGGGTTGCTTTTTTTCAGCTGGATCTGGGGCTTTAGTTAAGGTGGAGGGAATTATGAATAGTTTGAAATACCAGTCACTTTTGGCCCAAAACCTTCAGATGTCTGCTAGAAAGCTGAAGATGAAGAGGAATTTCACCTTTCAACATGACAATGACCCCAAGCATATATTCAAAGAAAAAAAATAAAGTTTTGGAATAGCCCAGCCAGAGCCCAGACCTACATCCAATAGAAAATCTGTGGGGTGACCTGAAGAGGGCTGTGCACAAGAGATGCCCTCACAATCTGACAGATTTGGAGCACTTTTGCAAGGAAGAGTGTGTAAATATTGCCAAGTCAAGATGTGCCATGCTGATAGACTTATTCCCAAGAAGACTGAATGCTGTAATTAAATCAAAAGGTGCTTCAACACTGTAAGACTGCAATCCAAATTGTAGCTTGCTATAGATCCCCCACCATACCCCAAGATTCTCACTACACCTTTCTAAACATACTGGAAAATATTAAGATAGAACCAAACACCCTAATACTGGGTGATTTTAACTACCCTGCCATTAACTGGGAAAACTACTCATGTACCAACACCTTTGCCCAACGGTTCTTGGAATTCATAAATTCCAACACCCTGGATCAACTAATCCATAGTCCTATCAGGGGCTCCAATATCTTAGACCTGGTCATTACCAACATGGGAAATCGATGCTCCATACCTATGGTCACCCCCTCGTTAGTCAGGTCTGACCATAAGCTAATCACCCTTAACATCCACATCCCACCCCCACCCCCCAGTAAAGAAACCACCATAAAAAACTTCTCCAAAGCCAACTTCATGCTACTCAAGTCAGAAGTGACAAACTTCATGACACCCAATCAGACGGGAACTGAAAGTTCAACTGCTGAATCCTACACTAAGGCACTGTACGAGCACATCCACTCATGCATGAATCGTGCCATCCCAAATAGAACCAAGATGCTCTCATCCAAAAAAATGAAGCCAATCTGGTGGTGGCCCCTGCCATAAACAAACTTTACAACAAAAGGAAGAAACTGTTGCAGAAAAGAGGAAAATCCCAGGATGCAAAAAACTCCCTTACCAGCCTCAGTAAGAAACTGAGATCCCTCATAAAATCCTCCAAAGCTAGTTACGAAAATAAAATTGCCAAAGATTCCAAAGACAACCACAAGGCATTCTATAACTATGTCAAGAATCTAAATGGCAATGCTCCGATCTGCTCTGAGATAAAAGAGAATGACATTAAATATACTGATCCCAAGGATAGTGCCAATATCCTGGCAGATCGATTCAGTGCCAACTTCACCCCCCCCCCTCACCCCCTAAATGGCCCATCTCAATACCGGAATATTGCCAAATTCCGGTAATAATGGCCACACAGGTAAAAAACACACTCACCAAAGCTAAGAATACAGCATCCATGGGACCAGATGACATCCCAGGCTGTGTACTACATGAACTACAATATGAACTGGCACCTCACCTAAGTGTCATGTTTAATCATAGCCTCACCTCAGGTTTCATGCCCACTGAGTGGCACAGAGCTACAGTTATCCCACTCCACAAGGGGGGATCCACCTTGGATCCCAGAAACTACCGTCCCATCAGTCTGACAAGCCTTATCTGCAAGGCCATGGAGCGTATTATCATGGAACTTATAAACAAAGACATTGGCAACCTTCAAACACTGGACCCCACCCAGTTTGGGTTTGTGAAGGGACGATCTTGTCTCCTAAACCTGATTGACTTCTTCGAATCAGTCTCCAGAGCCATGGACAAGGGTAAGGTGGTCCAAACAGCCTATCTAGACCTTGCCAAGGCCTTTGACACCATCCCCCACTCTGGAATCATAGATAAACTTACTAAGCTGGGCATTAATCCCTACATCACCCAATGGGTTGCTAACTGGCTTACTGATAGAACCCACACTGTAAAAGTAGCCGACTCCAAATCCAGCTCCAGACAAGTGACAAGTGGAGTACCTCAGGGTTCAGTCCTGGGGCCGCTCTTGTTTGGCATCTACTTCTCTGAAGTACAGGTCAACACTAAGGGACTCTGGCTAACAAGGTTCACAGATGACTGCAAACTGGGAGCCATTAATGAATCCCCAAATGATGTGGATACTCTACAAAAGGGCCTTACAGAAACAGATGCTTGGTGCCAGAGCCATGGGCTCAAGCTCAATGCCAAGAAATGTATAGTTATCCCCTTTGGGAAAAAACATGTATCCATGAATTATCATATAGGTGGCAGTACACTAAGCACTGAAAGTGTGATAAGAGACTTAGGGACACAGGTGGACAGTGGTCTCACCTTCGATAACCACATCGCCACAACAGTCAGGAAATCCTTCTATGTGGCACACCTCATCACGAAGGGCTTTTCATCCAGAAAAAAGGAGGTCATTATCCCACTATACTCATCCTTCATTAGACCCATTATAGAATACAACGCCCTGTTTGGTATGTACCTCTCAAGACATCTGCAACAACTGGAAAGGCTGCAGAAATACCTCACTAAAAGAATCACAGGCCTAAAGCAGATGCCCTACGCTGACCGCCTTAAAAAACTCCAGCTATACTCTGTCGCATATCGTCTACTCAGAGGCGATCTCTACTTAACATACAAGGCCATGTCAAACCCAGATCTAAACCCTGTCATCACAATAAACAAAACATGCTGGAGGGATAGGTTCCTGATCCAGAGACTCCCCAGACTCTGGAATAGATTGCCCATATATGTCAAGCATAGTGCCTCTTTGGCCATCTTCAAAAGGAACCTTGACGATTGGATGGACGAAAGGAAATTCACCACAGGGATCACGTTAGTCGCCCTGCTAGACAGGGGTCCAGGGAAGTAAATAATGTGGGAAGAAATAGCCAGGGAATTGTTATGGCTAGGCTTGTATAGGCCCTAGGACTGATAGCCTAGTACCAGTCTATGAACCTATAAAGGCTACCTTCTCTATAGAATAAATGTCCCATCTTTATAAAACAAAGCCCGCCCATCACTCTTTTCAAAAAGAATTTGGATAAATGGATGTGGTACAGCCCATGTCTCATATGGACAGAGGCAGTCTGTAAAATGACTCAGGGCTCCAACACCCAAACAGCCACCACCCTGGTACTACCCCATCCTATATCTGTGGAATTAAGATATAATATTTTCATATCCTGGGTGTTATTGGCTAGACTTGTAAAGACTCTTCTGCCAATAGCTTAGTAATCACCTATAAACCTGTAAGTATTAGTTTAAGGGTGTACACACTTATGCAATTGTACATTTTTTATTTTTTATATTTTTTCCCCTAACAGATTTGTTTATTTTTCAATTGAATTGTACAGGTTATAGGTCACATTAAAGGTGGGAAAAGTTTGAAATGATTTATTGTTGTCTCATTTTTCATATCACAAAAACCTGGCATTTTAACAGGGGTGTGTACACTTTTTATATACACAGCAATTTCATTCCATTTATCATTATTATAACATCTGTATTGCTTTGGGCGGCCACGGTGGTGCAGTGGTTAGCATTGCCGCCTCACAGCAAGAGGTTCTCCGGTTCGATCCTCGGCTGGGGTGCCTTCTGTGCGGAGTCTGCATGTCCTCCCTGTGGTCGCGTGGGTTTCCTCCGGGTGCTCCGGTTTCCTCCCACATCCCAAAGACATGCTGCAGGTGGATTGGACACTCTAAATTGGCCATAGGTGTGCGTGTGAGTGTGCCTTCTGTGGAAGGTTGGGCGCCGGGCTGGCAACTCGACACCGTAAAACTCCACTGCCATTCAATGTGCGGACAAGGTGATCCGCTGTGGCGACCCCTAACCGGGAAAAAGCCGAAAGAAGAAGAAGATAACATCTGTATTGCTTTGTATTGGTTTCAATGGAGGCTGCTGCAATTGCATAGATTATCTATGAGATATGGTTGTTTGCAATTTCTTCATGATTTTGTGAATTCAGCATTTTGTGGGTCTTTTGCTAGCCTAGTCCATAGGACTTTACCAGTGTTCCTTACTTTGTTATACTTTTTAGCATTGTGTTGAGGAGCATGTCTTAGTTATGTTTTTAGTTAGTTAGCTAATCTTAGTTTAAATATAACTATGCCTGTTTTGCTGGTAATTAATTTTTCTGATGGCTGACTAGCTAGTTGAAGCCCATACTTTATTTTTTGTTCTTTACTTTTGTTTTCCTTCTTAATGTTGATGACGTTTATTTATTGGGTTGGCCTAGATGGGCAGCTTTGTTTCTATAGTATTTGTGCATATTTGTATTTTATATATGTAGTATGTGAAATTACTTTTTTTGCAGTGAAATGAATTGTTTTATGTTAGCCTTTTCTTTATTCCTTATATCTTAGATTTCACTTAGGATAGTTAGGCAGCCTCAGTTGTATAGCTGGGCTATGTGCATGTAGATTTTGTGTATACATTGACTTTTTTGTGCATGTAGATTTTGTGTATACATTGTTTGATTTTTTTTTCATTGAAGTTAAATGGGAGATGTGATTTAATTTTTAACTATTTATTAGTGCTTTAGATTCTCGTAAGACTTTTAAACGTACACTAAAAAAAATCACTTTCTTAGGAACCATATCTGCCCTTGCTCCTTAACTAAAGACTACCAAACTTAGCTCCTATCTCTCAACTATCTCCCTTATCCACTTCTTTGTCCCTTCCCTCCTATTTTCTCCTCTTACCCCTTATCACATGCTCTTTTCCCCATTCTATCACCTAGTATCTGTTATCACATGTTCTTTTCCCCATTCTATCACCTAGTATCTGTTATCACATGTTCTTTTCCCCATTCTATCACCTAGTATCTGTTATCACATGTTCTTTTCCCCATTCTATCACCTAGTATCTGTTATCACATGCTCTTTTCCCCATTCTATCACCTAGTATCTGTTATCACATGTTCTTTTCCCCATTCTATCACCTAGTATCTGTTATCACATGTTCTTTTCCCCATTCTATCACCTAGTATCTGTTATCACATGTTCTTTTCCCCATTCTATCACCTAGTATCTGTCATCACATGTTCTTTTCCCCATTCTATCACCTAGTATCTGTTATCACATGCTCTTTTCCCCATTCTATCACCTAGTATCTGTTATCACATGCTCTTTTCCCCATTCTATCACCTAGTATCTGTTATCACATGCTCTTTTCCCCATTCTATCACCTAGTATCTGTTATCACATGTTCTTTTCCCCATTCTATCACCTAGTATCTGTTATCACATGTTCTTTTCCCCATTCTATCACCTAGTATCTGTTATCACATGCTCTTTTCCCCATTCTATCACCTAGTATCTGTTATCACATGCTCTTTTCCCCATTCTATCACCTAGTATCTGTTATCACATGTTCTTTTCCCCATTCTATCACCTAGTATCTGTTATCACATGCTCTTTTCCCCATTCTATCACCTAGTATCTGTTATCACATGCTCTTTTCCCCATTCTATCACCTAGTATCTGTTATCACATGTTCTTTTCCCCATTCTATCACCAAGTATCTGTTATCACATGCTCTTTTCCCCATTCTATCACCTAGTATCTGTTATCACATGTTCTTTTCCCCATTCTATCACCTAGTATCTGTTATCACATGCTCTTTTCCCCATTCTATCACCTAGTATCTGTTATCACATGCTCTTTTCCCCATTCTATCACCTAGTATCTGTTATCACATGTTCTTTTCCCCATTCTATCACCTAGTATCTGTTATCACATGTTCTTTTCCCCATTCTATCACCTAGTATCTGTTATCACATGCTCTTTTCCCCATTCTATCACCTAGTATCTGTTATCACATGTTCTTTTCCCCATTCTATCACCTAGTATCTGTTATCACATGTTCTTTTCCCCATTCTGTCACCTAGTATCTGTTATCACATGTTCTTTTCCCCATTCTATCACCTAGTATCTGTTATCACATGCTCTTTTCCCCATTCTATCACCTAGTATCTGTTATCACATGTTCTTTTCCCCATTCTATCACCTAGTATCTGTTATCACATGTTCTTTTCCCCATTCTATCACCTAGTATCTGTTATCACATGTTCTTTTCCCCATTCTATCACCTAGTATCTGTTATCACATGCTCTTTTCCCCATTCTATCACCGAGTATCTGTTATCACATGCTCTTTTCTCCATTCTATCACCTAGTATCTGTTATCACATGCTCTTTTCCCCATTCTATCACCTAGTATCTGTTATCACATGTTCTTTTCCCCATTCTATCACCTAGTATCTGTTATCACATGCTCTTTTCCCCATTCTATCACCTAGTATCTGTTATCACATGTTCTTTTCCCATTCTATCACCTAGTATCTGTTATCACATGTTCTTTTCCCCATTCTATCACCTAGTATCTGTTATCACATGTTCTTTTCCCCATTCTATCACCTAGTATCTGTTATCACATGCTCTTTTCCCCATTCTATCACCTAGTATCTGTTATCACATGCTCTTTTCCCCATTCTATCACCTAGTATCTGTTATCACATGCTCTTTTCCCCATTCTATCACCTAGTATCTGTTTCTTCTCCCTCGTTTCCTGCTTTTCTACACCACTCTCAGTACATCTCATTCTAACTATAACTGCTTCTCCTTGGTAAATCTCTCACTATGCTACACTCCTGTACCTTGTAGAATATTGATCAGGCTAACCATCTTTACATATAAATTATCTCCTTTCATAATTCCCCTACATGGACTACTGTTCAGACAGACTACCATCTTAACTTATTAATTCTATAAAAAAGTATGCATATTATATTTTGAATGCATGATTGTATGTTCTTTTAATAATCTTTTTGCTGCATTTTAAATCAACATGAACAAAAATTATAAATTTCAACCATCAAATAAATAACAAACACAATTATATACAAAATCCATAACAAATATTGACATTAGACAACAGCATTAATACTTCTCTAATAGATTTTAAGTTTTTGCCAAGATAGTTTTTTGAGTAATATTGATAGTTCTATTAGACATAGTTTGTAGTTCTTTGTTGCATACATTTTTTGCTAGCCAGATAAACTCTAAAAAAGACAGGATATTTTTACTTTTCCAATTCATTGTAATAATCTTTCTGGCAATAGCCAGGATAGACTATAGGAGAGGCACTTGAGTTCTAGGAACAGGATCTGGAATTGGAACATTGAATAAAATCAAAGAATCTGTAATATTGCATTTATCTGACCATGAGGCTTTATTGAAGTTTCCAAATTCTTTCCAAAATGAGACAACCATTTGACATTCCAAAAGCATATGTTTCCAGTCTGCCTCCAGGTTACTGTCACATCTCTAGCATCTTAGATTTTCTTTTTTTGTAAAAAAAAGGGCAATTTTGTGTGGTGTTAGAAAACTCTTATGTAAAAATATCCAAGAAAAATTCTCCAATAAATTGATGATGTGGAGTTACTAACATACTTTAGATACAACTTTTTTGTTAGTGTCTGTGACGACCGTGCCCTGGGCCAGCAACCAAGGAGCCTCAAACCTCACAGCTAATACCAGGGAGGTCATCTCTTAGAAGAGAGGAAAGGATAACTAATACACACAGTAAAATATAATATCCCTTAAGTGCACACAGAGATCACAGTCAGTCTGGCGCTGGTTGCTCCCTTGCTCACCAGGTCCCCAATAAGACTCCCCACTGACACAGCTATAGGGTCCAGGTCTCACCCTAGCTGGGCAATCTAAAACCTTTAGTACCCTCTCTATACAACCAGTGCTTCATGTCTCTGCCAAGTAGCTGACACACCACACACACACACACACACACACACACACACACACACACACACACACACACACACACACACACACACACACACACACACACACACACACACACACACACACACACACACACACACACACTTTGAGATAAGTATTTATACAACTTCACAGACACTCCTGGGAAAGGCTGACACAGATTTTCCAGCTGTGCCCCTTTACCCAGACCATATGGTATCCCTGCCACCACCCAGCTAATAATATCAGCTACTAAAAGGCCCTTAAAAGGGTGTCCAATTATTACTGTGCAATATTATTATCCAATAGTAATGTGACTATTCAGGCTAGGCTTATTGAAAGGGCTTAGACAGTAAACTATATAAATATATAATGTACTCTAAAGCATAATGTATCTCTACATAAACCAGCCACAGGTAGAAGGTTTTAAAAATCTTTAATGATAAATAATTAAAACACAAGACAAAACTACTACACCACAGAGATATCTAAGAGTTCAAAGATCACACAGAAACTTAAAATAATACAGAAGGACAGGTCTGATTTAAAAGAAAAATACCTAATTAATCTTTACTAGCTTTAACTATTCCTACAAGAAATCACAGTGCTAAAACGTACATGTGAGCATAAGGCAGAGTGCTGAGTCTGATGTCCAAAGTCAAAATGCTTCCAGTCTCTTGTGAGAAATAGTATTTAAACATTACTAACAAACATGTCTCTAAGGCCCTCCCAAATTGCATCATTTTTGACACTTAGGTTTCCCAGTATTCATATTGCATCATCTTAACATCTGGTCTGAGTTCTCAGGCCACAAACTGCATTATTTAGCAATCTAACACCTGCTCATAAACTTACAGCAATAAAAGTCATTTCACATGTATACTCTAACAAAAACCAGAGCAATAAAGCACATTCCACATCTAAATTCTGGTCATAAACTTTAGCCTTAAAACAATGGGCATGAAACCTTCATCCAGCCGCACTGAAGCTGAATTCTAACATGAAAGGGTCACAACATGCTTCACTGGGCCAGTAGAGTGCAATGTTGTCACACAGTCTGCAGTTCCACATTTCACAATATTCTTTTACACTCAAGAAACATGCCTGTATTTTACATGTATTTACAAATGCCAGAATTATATATCAAATTCTATTTGACTAGGCTGGCAGCCTTCGCCCATCTCTCCCCAGTCGTCACATCTCCCCCCCCCCCCCCCGGGGAACTCAAGCAAGTTTTTCAAGTGCCTCTTGAGAAACATTGCTTGCGAGTGTTAGGTCTACCTGGGTGTACCTCACTCCATTCCCTGTCTTGAGACCCCATGTGCATTGGCATTGCTACTCCCACTACAGTGCTGCACTGACATATCATATGCTTGCAACCCCAGACTCCATCTTAGCAACTTGGCATTTTGCTGACTGGCTCTGTTTAACCATGTTAGAGGGTTGTGATCTGTCATCACAGTGAATTTTCTTCCATACAGATAAGGCTGAAGTTTTGTAGTGCCCACGCTACGGCTAGACATTCCTTTTCTACCGCTGCATAGCATTCCTCCCTGGGTTGGAGCCTATGACTGAGATAAACTACTGGGTGCTCTTCTCCCTCTGAAGAAATCTGGCTAAGTACAGCCCCCACTCCATAGTTTGAAGCATCCACCTGCACAACAATGTATTTGCTGTAGTCTGGACTGGCTAACACAGGGGGTCCTCCCAAAGCTTCCTTAAGCTTCTGAAATGCCTGCTCACATGCTGGGATCCACACTACCTTATCTGGCCTGTTATTCCTTGTCAGGTCTGTGAGGGGAGCAGCTATGGTACTATAATTGGGAATGAACTTTCTGTAGTACCCTGCTGTCCCAATAATGGTAACAGGTGCAGGCCATGCCTGAATAGCTTCCACTATGGCAGGTTCTGGCCTTAACTTACCACTCCCCACTCTATGTCCTAGGTAGGAGACCTTTGCCATACCCACCTGACATTTGCTTGGCTTAATGGTCAACCCTGCCATCTGTGGCCTGCCCAGTACCTCCCTGACATGCTGAAGGTGTTCTTGCCAGGAATGGCTGTAGATAGCAATATCATCCATTTAAGCAAGGGCAAACCCTCCTGTTCCTACTAAGATATGATCTACCAGCCTCTGGAAAGTCACTGGGACATTCTTCATCCCAAAGAGCATCTTTGTGAACTCATACAAGCCAAAAGGAGTCACAAAGGCTGACTTCTCTTTAGCACTGGGAGTCAAGGGTACCTGCCAATAACCCTTGGTAAGATCAATGGTTGTAAGATACTTAGCCCCACCCAGCTGTCCAAGGGCCTCATCTGTCCTAGGCATGGGGTAAGCATCCAATTCTGTGTGACTATTTAATTTCCTGTAATCCACACAGAACCTGGTGCTGCCATCCTTCTTTGGCACCAACACCACTGGTGAGGCCCAGGGTCTGTTGGACTCTTGAATCACCCCTAGTTCCAACATCTCCTGTACCTCTTCCCTCAGAGTCTGTTTGACTCTCTCAGGCACCCTATAAGGGGCCTGCCTGATAGGCCTTTGGGGTCCTGTATCCACCTGGTGCTGCACCAGGTGGGTGATCCCTGGTTTCCCGGTGAACATGCCCCCAAACTCCTGCAACACTGCTTGGATTTCTTGAACCTGGGTAGGAGATAGCTGCTGGGACATTGCTACCCCTTCCACCAAAGTGTCAGCCCGAGCCTCACTGAGGAGATCAGTCACAAGATCTCTCTCAGACTCCTCCTGCAATCCACTGCAAATACTCAGCACAAGGGCCTCCCTATCATGGTAAGATTTTATCATATTAACATGGTACAATTTGTGCCCCTGCCATCTGCCTAGCACTTCCACCATGTAGTTAACATCACTTATCTTTCTTGCCACCTTGTAGGGTCCCTCCCAAGCTGCTTGCAGCTTGTTATGTTTGACAGGAATGAGAACCATCACCTGCTGCCCTACAGCATACTCTCTAGCTCGAGCATTCCTGTCATACCACACCTTTTTCTGTTGTTGGGCTTCTGCCAGGTTTTCCTGGGCTAGGCCCATGAGTTCCCGAGCCTTGTCCTGAGGTTCAGGACATATGCCACAACAGACTCCTTGTGAGACTCATACTCACCTTCCCACTCATCTGGAATTAAATCTAGAGGTCCCCACCCTATGCCCATACAGCAACTCAAAGGGTGAAAAACCTGTGGATTCCTGGGGAACCTCTCTGTAAGCAAACAACAGATGAGGCAAATATTTGGCCCACTCCCTCTTAAACTGATCTGCAAATGCCTGTAGCATGGACTTGATTGTAGAGTTTAACCTCTCAACAAGACCATTAGTCTGGGGATGGTAGGGGTGGTCTTCATGTGCTTCACAACACAGGACTTCCACAGACAAGCCAGAAAGTCTGACATAAAATTGGCACCTCTGTCAGACAGTATTTCTTTTGGGAAACCTACCCTGCTGAAAATCTCTACCGAAGCATTTGCCACCTTCTCTGCCTCAATGGAGGACAAAGCCACTGCCTCAGGGTATCATGTAACATAATCTGCAATCACTAAGATATACTTTTTCCCTGTGGAACTTGGGGTACTCAGAGGATCCACAATATCCATAGTTACCCTCTGAAATGGCTCCTCAATCACAGGCAAAGGCATCAAAGGAGCTCTCACCTTGTCTCCTGCCTTGCCTACCTTTTGGCACTGCTCATAGGTCCTGCGGTACCCTGTTACATCTCTGGAAATTCCAGGCCAATAGAAGTTTTGCATAATATGCCTCTTTGTACGTTTTATGCCCATATGACCTGCAAAGACAATATCATGGGCTATGGCTAGAATCGCCAGATAGTAAGCTCCAGGCACTACCAACTCCTGTACTCTCTCACCTTCTAGCCCTCCCTCAGGGGTTCACTCTCTGTACAGTAACCCTTTGTTCCAGTATACAGATTCCCCCTTCCCTTGAGAATCAGGTGCCTCTCTAGCTACCTGCCTCAGGCCTTGCAATGTAGGGTCTGAGAGCTAAGCTCCCCTTCCACAGGAAGTCTGGCATCCTCTGACAGCAGTGCCTCACTGTCAGCCTGGGTACTACTACTCACCTTTACCTTTGCAGTTACCCTGTCCAAGGGAACATCAGTACCCACAAGCAGCTGTGATTCACATTGTCTCACTGCTACAGCGTAGCTCACTCCCTGAAATAACCATCTCAGCAGTCCTGGCTGCAAGTATGCAGTCCGTCTGGGTCTCCCTCAGGCTACCAGACCCACATGCTTGTCTCCTAGCCTCACTGCATGTAACTGCATAAGTACATAGTACTGCCTCATCCAAATCCTTTCCTCTTAGGACATCTGCAGGATGGTAGTTCCATACCCCAGTTGTCTCAAGACAACTTACTGTTGGCATTTTGTCTTTCCCACTTACTGGCTCCCTCACCTTTGGTTCCCCACCTTGCCTCCATGGATATCTGTATGCCACATGGCCCCACTGGTTGCATTCAAAACATTTAACCCTAGCTCCTGGACATGTACCTGGACTAGTGGCTTCCCTTGCTACTGGCGGATTCTGTTGGGGCAGTCTGTGCTGCCCACCATGGGTTCCTTTAGTCCCATGGGCAATGCTGGGGGTCCCTTTCCTGTGCATGGCTGCCCTGCTTGCTAGGTATAGGTCTACCTTCTCCCCCCTCTCCTCTGATGTAGCACACTGTCTATCAGCTAACCAGATCCTCATGCCCTCAGGCAAAGTGCTAAGGGCTTGTTCCCTTACCACAAGGTCTGCCAGCCCTTCAAAAGTGGTGACCTGACATCCACTCACCCAGCTATGAAAATAAGTGCTCAGTTCAGCAACATATTCACATACATTTTCATCTGCCTTATGTCTATGCTCACAAAACTTTTTCCTATACATTTCAGGTGTTAGCTTAAAACATTCCAACAAGTGTCTTTTTACAGCAGTATAATCAAAACAGTCAGTGTCATGCATTTTTGCTAAAGAAGTTACAGCTTTACTATGGAGTAAGGGGTTCAGGAACCGTACCCAGAGCTTTTGGTCAACTTCATACTGTTTACATACCCGCTCAAAAATATGAATGGAGCTATCAAAATTATCCCCTCTTTAAACCGTGGAAGAAATTTACTGACCTTTTGTGTTTCTGGGGTCCAGTTACTCCCTTCCCCATTACCTCCATGACTCTGGAGAAGAGTCAACATTTCCCTTTCATGCCTCCTCTGCCATTCATTTTTCTCAGCTTGTAGACTCCTCATTTTCTCGGGTGCTTCTAGTTCCATAAGCCTGGCCTCCAACTCAAGTCTCTTTAGCTCTAGCTGGATTTTTAAGTCCACTGCAGAAAGGTTGAGTTGTCCATACTCCAAGGATGTTGTATCTCCACTGTCAGTCTGATTGTCCTCCAGGCTGCTGTTCTCTGATGCAGCTGTAACCAAGGCTGCAATCAGGTCTGCTTTAGTTAGGGTTCCATGCACCAGTCCCCTAGCCTGGCACATCTCTGCCAGCTGGCTCTTTGTCAGCTTTCCATACTCTTCTGCTGACATGCTGCCTGCTCACCCTGACTAACACTAATCTAACAAAAGATATAAAACAATTGTGATCTGAACTCTGAGTATACACTGCGTGGCTGTTTTAGAGTACAAAACACTTTCAGAGATCACTGTACATAAGCTACAGGAATTCACTCTACCCACACCACTACAAGCCAATTAGTGTGTGAAGTATATCCCACAACTGCCAAATCACTTGTGAAGACCATGCCCTGGCCCAGCAGTCAAGGAGCTGCAATTCTCACCACTAAAACCAGGGAGATCATCTCCTAGAAGAGAAGAAAGGATAACTAATACACACAGTAAAGTACAATTTCCCTTAAGTGCACACAGAGATCACAGTAAGTCTGGGGCTGGTTGCTCCCTTGCTCACCAGGTCCCCAATAAGACTCCCCACTGGCACAATTATAGGGTCCAGGTCTCAGCCTAGCTGGGCAAGCTAAAACCTCCAGTACCCTCTCTGTCCAACCAGTGCTTCGTGTCCCTGCCAAGTAGCTGACACACACACACACACACACACACACACACACACACACACACACACACACACACACACACACACACTTTGAGATAAGTATATATGCAACTTCACAGATACTCCTGGGAAAGGCTGACACAGATTCTCCAGCTGTGCCCCTTTATCCAGGCCATACGGTAGTAATCTCTGCCACCACCCAGCTAATAATAATATTAGCTACTAAAAGGCCCTTAAAAGGGTGTCCAGTTATTACTATGCAATATTATTATCCAGTGGTAATGTGACTATTCAGTCTAGGCTTATTGGAAGGGCTTAGACAGTAAACTCTATAAATATATGATGTACTCTAAAGCATAATTTATCTCTACATAAACCAGCCACGGGTAGAAGGATTTAAAAATATTTAATAATAAATAATTAAAACACAAGACAAAACTACTACACCACAGAGATATCTAAGAGTTCAGAGATCACACAGAAACTTAAAATAATACAGTAGGACAGGTCTGATTTCAAAGAAAAATACCTAATTAATCTTTACTAGCTTTAACTATTCCTACAAGAAATTACAGTGCTAAAACATACATGTAAGCATAAGGCAGAGTGCTGAGTTAGCTGTCCAAAGTCAAAATGCTTCCAGTCTCTTGTGAGAAATAGTATTTAAACATTACTAAAAAACATGTCTCTAAGGCCCTCCCAAATTACATAATTTTTGACACTTAGGTTTTCCCAGTATTCATATTGCATCATCTTAATACCTGGTCTGAGTTCTCAGGCCACAAACTGCTTTATTTAGCAATCTAACACCTGCTCAGAAACTTACAACAATAAAAGTCATTTCACATGTATACTCTAACAAAAACCAGAGCAATAAAGCACATTCCACATGTAAATTCTGGTCATAAACTTTAGCCTTAAAACAATGGGCATGAAACCTTCATTCAGCCGCACTGGAGCCGAATTCTAACATGAAAGGGTCACAACATGCTTAACTGGGCCAGTAGAGTGCAATGTTGTCACATATTTTGCAGTTCCACATTTCACAGTGTTCTTTTACACTCAAGAAACATGCCTGTATTTTACATTTATTTACAAATGCCAGAATTTTATATCAAATTATATTTGACTAGGCTGGCAGCCTTCGCCCATCTCTCCCCAATTGTCACAGTGTCTAAGAATGTTTATTTATATTTGTAGAATAGTCCCAATCAGACATATCAAAGCCCATAATTTCAGATCTTAATATTCTATAAATTATTGACAAATATGATTTATTTCTATATATATCAGATTGTCTGTTCTTTAATGTATGTCTAACTTAGAATTTTAGAGGACAGTAAATTGTCATCCATCCACTTGATATAAATTGTATCATGTCTACAAATGTCTGTAAATTGCACACATATTTGTAATATCTATTAAATATTTTTTTGAATGCACATTTGGACTTTCAAAGCTGTTTTAGGTGAGAAGGGGTGTTGTGTGCCTGTGCTTTGTGTTGGCAGTAAGTGACGATTACTGTTATTATTTAGTGAATAGTATAAAATCTGGAGGGCTTAGGTTATTTATAGTTGAAGTGATGACATGCATAGAGTGTATATAAAGTGCTAATGGCTCTTATCAATGATAATTAAAGTATATGTGCACTCCACCTAAAATATTTTAATTCTGTCATCATATTTTGTTACACACACGCACACACACACACACACACACACACACACACACACACACACACACACACACACACACACACACACACTCTGAGATAAGTATTTATGCAACTTCACAGATACTCCTGGGAAAGGCGACACAGATTCTCCAGCTGTGCCCCTTTACCCAGACCATATGGTAGTAATCCCTGCCACCACCCAGCTAATAATATCAGCTACTAAAAGGCCCTTAAAAGGGTGTCCAATTATTACTGTGCAATATTATTATCCAGTGGTAATGTGACTATTCAGTCTAGGCTTATTGAAAGGGCTTAGACAGTAAACTCTATAAATATATAATGTACTCTAAAGCATAATTTATCTCTACATAAACCAGCCACAGGTAGAAGGTTTTAAAAATATTTAATAATAAATAATTAAAACACAAGACAAAACTACTACACCACAGAGATATCTAAGAGTTCAGAGATCACACAGAAACTTAAAATAATACAGTAGGACAGGTCTGATTTCAAAGAAAAATACCTAATTAATCTTTACTAGCTTTAACTATTCCTACAAGAAATCACAGTGCTAAAACATATATGTGAGCATAAGGCAGAGTGCTGAGTTAGATGTCCAAAGTCAAAATGCTTCCAGTCTCTTGTGAGAAATAGTATTTAAACATTACTAACAAACATGTCTCTAAGGCCCTCCAAAATTACATCATTTTTGACACTTAGGTTTTCCTAGTATTCATATTGCATCATCTTAACACCTGGTCTGGGTTCTCAGGCCACAAACTGCATTATTTAGCAATCTAACACCTGCTCAGAAACTTACAACAATAAACATCATTTCACAAGTATACTCTAACAAAAGCCAGAGCAATAAAGCACCTTCCACATGTAAATTCTGGTCATAAACTTTAGCGTTAAAACAATGGGCATGAAACTTTCATCCAGCCGCACTGGAGCCGAATTCTAACATAAAAGGGTCACAACATGCTTCACTGGGCCAGTAGAGTGCAATGTTGTCACATAGTTTGCAGTTCCACATTTCACAGTATTCTTTTACACTGAAGAAACATGCCTGTATTTTACATTTATTTACAAATGCCAGAATTATATATCAAATTCTATTTGACTAGGCTGGCAGCCTTCACCCATCTCTCCCCAATCGTCACAATGTCTAAGAATGTTTATTTATATTTGTAGAATAGTCCCAATCAGACATATCAAAGCCCATAATTTCAGATCTTAATATTCTATAAATTATTGACAAATATGATTTATTTCTATACATATCAGATTGTCTGTTCTTCAATGTATAAGTCTAACTTAGAATTTTAGAGGACTGTAAATTGTCATCCATCCACTTGATATAAATAGTATTATGTCTATAAATGTCTGTAAATTGTACACATATTTGTAATATCTATTAAATGTCTCTGTTTGCATGGAACATTTCTTCCCCAGCCTCTGCTGAAAATGGGTTCCTGAGCCAGTCAAACTTTCCTGGTCATCAAATGTCAATAAATAAATAAATACAATAAATAAATAAATGTTTTTTAAATGCACATTTGGACTTTCAAAGCTGTTTTAGGTAAGAAGGGGTGTTGTGTGCCTGTGCTTTGTGTTGGCAGTAAGTGACAATTACTGTTATTATTAAGTGAATAGTATAAATCTGGAGGGTTTAGGTTATTTATAGTTGAAGTGATGACATGCATAGAGTGTATATAAACTGATAATGACTCTTATCAATGATAATTAAAGTATATGTACACTCCACCTAAAATATTTTAATTCTATCATCATATTTTGTTATACACACACACACACACACACACACACACACACACACACACACACACACGCACACAGACACACACACACACACATACACACACACACACACACACACACACACACACACACACACACACACACACACACACACACACACACACATACATGCGTGCGCTCGCTCACACACAGCATTTCTTATGATGGGCTCTTTACTGATAGTCTAAGTTTTCTAAGTTGCATGACTTACAAAAATACAAGTTAAGATTATGGCTAGATAGAAATGGGAAGCAAAAATGATGATATGATCTGTTTATGTAAGTCAAGTTTTCTGTTTCACTTGTCCCATTCTGATATCTTGTATGAACTTACAACATCTGACTACTGAATGCCTTGTGACATATGTTACTTTGGATTTAAACACGCATTATTTCATTAATCACAGTACTTAATTTCTGAATGAGTTCCTACTGGTGCCCACTTGCATGCTCCACTACAGTTGCACATCAGGGTAGCAATTGTCAAAAATCTAGAGAAGTATAACAGGGAATAGAGACAGCATTTCAACTTTCTCGCATACACTAATCCATTAGCAGTCTACCATGTTGATATAATTCACAGGAACATAGACTTTGATGGTACATATGCACCACCTGGCTCAGTCATTTTTCTAATATTAGATATGGCAGAGTAGCGGTATATCAGACAGTTTACTTTTTCCCAGTATCACATAAATTGCTATATATTTGTCCCATGCGTCCTTGAGTTCTGTAACTGTTCTGGGCATCAGAACACTATCAAGCATCTGTTTCATGCATCGAATACTTTCTATGTATGAAAATGCTTCCATATTTTTCGTCTGAGCTGTCCATCCTCTATCTTCCAGCTGTGTTTTTTGTACTTGTTTATCCATTTTTGAAAGATGGTTCAGTCTTGAATGATCTTGAATCCATTGAGGTGTTATAAATATTTTTCTATTGTTCTTCCCAAATCTCTTTTTCTCTCATTTTTTTTTGTATACGTTCCACTTCGAATACCTTAAAATATTGCTGCCCTTCTCTAAGTGGCCTTCAGTCTGTGTACCTGCAAAGATGGTTACCTAGAATTGCAGTTATTAGATATGGGAGTCTTACCAGCTGCCTGAAAAATAATTTCTAATTTTGACTGAACATACTATAAAAATAATTGGAAATATTTATTGTTTTTACTTTGTTTGCATGCCTTTTGTCTATGTCCACTTGTCATGTTTTCATGATGTTCCATTGGGCCTGGGACATAGATGAAGTGGGTATGTTGACCAGTCCACTTAATCTGTTATCAAACCAAAGTAACAAACTAACTAACTAACTAACTAACTAACTAACTAACTAACTAACTAACTTAATAAAGGAACACTTGATTTTTTCCTATTTTATATTATCCTTCTACCAAAAAAGCCATAAAAGAAGAATATATTTTCAAGTTGTACCAAAGCACTTAAAAAACAAATAGTTCACTAGGTAAACAGTCCCTTTTTAGGAGTGACCTGGGAGCATTAATGGGCAAACAGTCCCTTTTCAGAGGTGTCCTGGGTACAATAATGGGCAAACAGTCCCTTTTCAGAGGTGTCCTGAGAGTAATATCTGGTGAAGGGACTTGCTCGAGATCACACAGTAGGCAAATGAGAAGGGAATCAAACTCTGTACTATAGACACTAAAACTCACAGCCTTAACCCCTGCACCAAATGCCATGTGGAAAAAAAATGCCATCAAGAATCCTTTAGGTTCTGTTAGAAACATAATGTGAAACAAGAAAAAAGCTTGAAGTGACCCAGATGCATTTCATGCAGGTGCACAACTTTGATTCGACACATTAGTGATTAACACCCTAATGTGCAGTCACTAACATGCCATGCCAAAATTCTGCAGTTAAAAATTGAGATTGTGGTTATCTCTGGGATTTCTCTAAACAATCCCACCTTGGTTTGTAATTTACTGTAGAATTGACTGATGACAGAAGTTTTATTTGAATTTATATTTTATTTGTTATCACTGTTTTTCATTGTTTGTAGGTAGGAAGGGATAGCTTGTTAACAAGATTTACTTTGATTCAAATTTTGCTGTTTTACCTTTAATTTCATTGCTGGTTGTTAGAAAGGGATAGGTTTTAGCTGATTCAAATTTTGTTGTTTTACCTTTAATTTCATTGTTGGTTGTTAGAAAGGGATAGGTTTTAGACAGGCAAGCTCTAGCCACCCCAAGGGGCCTAGACAGCTATAAATTCATACAGACTGCAGAGAGGAAACTCCTGAGCACATCTAAACAATCCTACTTTTATTTATGGTGTATTAATCTGTACTGTTAAAAAGTGTGACTGTAAGCAATAGGAATTACAAATTTTGTCTGGCTTACAGAACTTGTATGGTCAGAACAACTTTACTGTACTTACTTTAGTATTTAGTTGTATATTGCTTGTGTGATTTTTTGTCAAATAACTTATTTTATTTCTCTTTGAATTCTGTGGTTACTGATTTTGATTATTCTTTTCTTTTGCAATATTTTATTAATTTGAAGCTGAATATGGATTCCATAAATGAGTATGCAATTAACTATTTGCTAATGCACAAATATCTTGTACAGTGTAATAAATGCTATGCATATTTAAAGGTAACAGCTGATAACACTGGTGATCTGTGGTCCTCATGTCAAAAGTTGGATGATTTGCTTACCATTGTTAGAAGTAAATCTAGACTTAATGATGATTGCACTTGTGCAATTGGCATGGCTTGGAGGACTGTTATGTCACATACAGTATATTAATGACTGGACTGGTGAGATAAATAATGTTAGGCAAAGGACAAACAGAACACATTTAGGAAATGATGCATCTATTTTCTGCAAAGACCATTCAACCCCTATAAAACAAGACGATGCCACTGACAACTTTAGAATTCTGGATGAAAGTACTCAACAATCTGAGGATTCAGTTTGTTTAGAAGGAAACAAAAAAGAAAGAAAGGAAGAAGTTCACAACAAATAACAAGGAAGAAAAAGAAACTGATTAACGTGTGTGAAGTAAAGAAAATACGTACTAAAAGGACACTGCTTTGTTATATAACACACAGGTTACAGGAAATGATGATATTTTTCTATCAGAAAACCTACAGTCTACAGAAAAGCATAATTTTTCCAAAAGAGAAGGAAGAAAAAAGAGGCAAGGGGCAGGTGAAAAGGCAAATATCAAAAGTGAACGTGGAAGGATTGAAGAACATTACTGTAAGGGTCTATGTTAAATGTTCGAACATCCAAAATGTCGAACATTACATGGTCGAGACCAAATGTTCGACATTTGGATGTTCGAATATAAAAAAAAAAAAAAAAAAAAAAAACAAGAAAACACAGAAAAAAACACTTTAATAGTGTAGGTAGGGGGACAAGCCACCCTGCACCCCCCTACTTAAATATACCAACTCCGAGACCACACTTCAGTGTAGAAAAGGGAAATTCTCCCTATCTGCACTGTACGGTGCCATTGAAAATCTATCTTCGAGCACTCAAAATTTCGAACATTTTGTCTCGACCATGTAACGTTCAAAATTTTGAGCGTTCAAAGATTTGACAGGTACTCTACTGTAAGAAAAAGGAAGAGAAAGACAGATGTTGACTACATGGCTCAAGCTGTGGATTTACAATGCCAGCTGGATGAGAATGTTAATACGCAATGAAAACAGTGGGATCTTTCCTTCATGACAATTGATAGAGCAGATATTACTATATTAGAAGCTGAAGATTCTTAAGAGCTGGCCAACAAATATATTCTTGCAATTGGAGATTCAGTTATTACAGGAACTGATACTTATATTTGCAGAGAAGATAATGAACATTGAATAGTGTCATGCTTGCCCAGGAGCAAAAATACAAGATGCAAAACAAGCCTTGTTATGCCTTAATGTAAGGAAGTATAGATCCGTTTTTATTCATGTTGGTACACATGATGTCATCCGCAAGGATTTTCTGACTGTTAGTATTGAACTGGCAGCCATCTTAGACAGTATAGCTTGTACTGGTGTTAGCATGAACTGGCAGCCATCTTAGACAGTATAGCTTGTACTGGTGTTAGCACATATTTTTCACAAATCACCTATAGAAAGGGTGAATGAAAAGACTTTTTGGATAAATACCTACATGGAAAAAAATGTCCTGTTTTAAAAAATGGAAATGTGTAGAACACCCAAGCCTAGTTTTGAACATATGTGTTCACACAGAATGGTGTGCATTTGTCAAGATCAGGAAAGAGAATTTTTGCAGCAGATATTTTGCAATATTTGACAAACATTAGGCATGATTTTTACCAAGTTGAAAATTTAACAGTTCACAGATAGCGGCAATTATTGCATCTCTGATGGTTGTTAATGCTAGTAGTATTAATAATAAAGTTTTTATATTGAAAAAATTGCTACATTCACACATGATTGATGTTGTTATTGTTTGTGAAACATGGTTAAAGAACAATGATTGGAAACCAGTTCTGTCAGGGTATAAATGTTTTTACTGTAACAGACATTCTAATGAAAAATCAGGTGGAGGTGTTATGATAGGGATTAAAGATGATTATGAGGTGTGTGAGTATTAGGGCGGCCATGGTGGTGTAGTGGTTAGCATTGTCGCCTCACAGCAAGAGGTTCTCCGGTTTGATCCTCGGCTGGGGTGCCTTCTGTGCAGAGTCTGCATGTCCTCCCTGTGGTCGCGTGGGTTTCCTCCGGGTGCTCCGGTTTCCTCCCACATCCCAAAGACATGCTGCAGGTGGATTGGACACTCTAAATTGGCCGTAGGTGTGAGTGTGTGTGTGTGTGCCTTCTGTGGAAGGTTGGGCACCGGGCTGGCAATTCGACACTGTAAAACTCCACTGCCACTCATGAGCGGACAGGTGATCCGCTGTGGCGACCCCTAACCGGGAAAAGCTGAAAGAAGAAGAAGAAGATGAGGTGTGTGAGTATTACATGCTCAGTGATAACACCAATACTATAGACTGTGACAATAAAGACAACCCTGGAACATATAACAATTGTTGGAGTGTACAGAACACCTAAGTCAATTGCAGATGACCTCGAGGAATTCATACATTTCTTGCATGAAACACAGGAAGAATAATATTAGTTGGGGACTTAAATGTACCAAAAACAGACTGAAATAATATTGATTCAACAACTTTTGTAAGGAAAATATTCACAACTTATGTTCAGGAACAACAATTGTTTCAGATTGTAAAAAACATACTAGACATTGTTTGTGTTCTTAAAGAAATTACTGTTACTTTAAGTCAAGTTTTACCACCATTGATGTGCAGTGATCATGGGACTATAAACAAAATACAGACCCCTGGGGAATGTCTTTATTCAGTAGGGTTAGAGAGGAAGAAGAGAATTGTGTTTTGACTAAGAAATATCTACAAGAGGTAAAGTCTTTAAAGAGGGGTATAACTTGATCGATAATGTAATTTAAGTGAGAGATTTTAGCAGGGGATATGAACAAGTTGTCAACTGCTCTGGTAAGGTCAATAAAGGCCAATAAAGACAATGCTGTTAGGAATGTCTTATCACTATTTTGTAGGCTGTTTTTGGTAAGTGTGTAACTAGTTGTAGTCCTCCTTCCTGTCCAGAAACCATCTTGATGTTGTGAGAGTAATTTATACTTTTGAAGGTGTTTTACAAGTTGAGGAGGAGGAGTAGGGCATTTAGAAATGGGACTTATTTCTGCAATCTTCAGTAGTGCTGGCATGTCTTAGGGATACAGACATTGAAAAGGTGCTTTAAGGGGAGAGGAATGTAGTCTTTGACTAGCAGATGAAACCAGGATTGGAGGTCATCAGAGCCAGGAGGGCCATCTGAAGGGATTTTGTCTAGCAGGCAAGCAATTTCTTTAGTAGTGATTCTTCTAAAGCAGAACAGAGGAAGATAGTTGTGAAAAGGTGATCAGATTGATGGTTATGATGGGTGTGGTGAGGGAGTTGGTCCCAGTAAGAAAGTAGCCTCTTTTTAGGGGAGCCGTGAGGGGGCATTTGTTCAACTAATACTGGTATTATACCTCTCTTTGAGCTGGCTTCATGATTTAAATGCATGGGAGGCAAAGATACAACCTTCTTTGTACACTTCTTGGAGGATCTTAGCATGGATTTGTAGTTTCCTTCTGGTTTTGTTCTCATGCTAGTCAATCTAAATTAGGATTGTTTTTTACCGTCAGTTGACGTAACCAAGGATAGACACAGATATCCAGCAGTTTGCTGCAGATCTAACCAAGGGCAAGTATGACTTGCACATTTTTAGACCCAAAGCTTTGACTTCTTTGTGGAATTTCCCAGTGATAGGGATCTGGTAAAACTTTTAGATGACTCTATAAGTTTTATTTTTAAGAATTTAACACTAGCATCCAAAAGATTGTGGAGTACAGTAAGACACCAACAGCTCCTTGAAGCATATAAGGTAAAATGTAATCGGGGTATTGATAGAGTCTAATGTGCACAGTCATGATTACGTTTTTCTCTAACAGTAGAGTAAAGTGAAAAATGGAAAACAAAGAAGGGAGAGGGGTGGCTGTAAACACAGAGAGTGATTTAGATGTTATTTGTAGCAGAAATGAATGGACAAAAAGACATACATATTGACAATGGTTCGATTCATATTTCCTCTTATTCATTATTACAGGATAATATCAAATTACTAAATAAAGGTCTTACACATTTATTCCTTTCATGTGTGGTTCTGGGAAATATATGCTATTGGATTTGAAATCTTCCTCTAGAAAGATTAATTGAAAAGTCTTTTTCAGAAACAGGGGTGAGCCAAAATCAAATGCTAACATTACTTTTCGATTTAAATCTTCCAGTTTTTGTTAACCTTAAAACAAATTAGTGGCAGCGTTTGAAAAAGCTGATTTACGTGATTTATACTTTAATCCTGGTGACCTATATACTGTCATGCATGGTGACCTTATATTTAGTGAAAGAAAGTCTCTTAAGAATTTGGAACAAAATGGAGGAAAAAATGGTGATTTGTAGCACTGATAAAGGGTTCTCTAGTAAAGCTGAAGCCTATACACACAGCTACAAGATGGCAGGCTTTTACCAGAAAACGGTGTTGGATCCAATACACAGATTTACAGCAGGTATTGATGCCTTCCATAAGCGTACTGTAGAAGAAAAGTATATTTGTTTCTTTGTGGCCAGGAAATTAATGTTATCTGACCTTAAGGTGTAATATTTGACCTTATGTCTAAAATAGATAATGATCCCCAGCATCCTGCAGGCTGACCAGCCGCTTTAGGATCAAGATATCTTACTGAACCATTGGATGATTTTTTTTATCAAATACTTAAAGCCAGAGGAGGTCAAAGCTAGAATCAGAGGGGCTGCAGCCAACTAGCACAGAGTATCAGGTGTAGTATACGACAGAAGAATGCCACAGAAGGTGAAACGTTAGGTGTAGAAGGCAGTAGTGTGACCAGCTACTGTATGGTACAGAAACCTTGGCAGGAAAGGCATATGAGATGGAGGTGAAGTGGTGGTATATGGTGCACTTTATGGAAATTGCACCACTTGTATTATATATTATTAAAATCAAACATTTTGCATCAGTGACTACATCTTGAATATTTGAAGTTCAATTTATCATTACCTGTAATACCCAGTGGGTGATGTGTCTTGCTGTCTGCTCCTGCTTGGCATTTTACGGAGGAAAACATCACTGTGTCGCAAAACACAGAACTCTGAGCCCCTAAGTAACGATAGATGAAAGAGAGAAACTAATTTACTTTATCAGCACACCTTAAAGTATCTTACAGCAGAATTCAGGTTCATTTGTATTAATAAAATGTTACCTGACACTAGACCTAAATATGGCTGGCAATTTATACTTACAAATAAAGAATACAAGTGGATAATTAGTTTGGGAGCCTTATTTCTAGCTGGCATAAATGAACAATTCTAACATTTGCTAAATGTGTCAATTGTTTAAGTGCTGTATTTTATGCAAGCCCTGTTTTTTTCACATTACGTATTACCCATTTATTGTATTGAAATACAACTCTATGCACTTTACATTTGCTTTTCTTGATGACCGTTTTGCACCCTTGCTGTATTCATCAGCTGCAATTATTTCTTATTAAATATCTGTTTCATTAGATTCTAATTAGAACTAAGTTAAACCATACAATATTATGTGTTATAACTCTTTCATAGATGCTTAATAACACTAGCTTCTACATATACAGTGTAAACTCATTTAAAGACACATATGTCATTTGTATTGTTTTCAGAATAAACATGCCAAAATCTTTATGATGCTAGTTAATGTAATTTAATTAACTCTCATATTGTAAAAGTAACCTATAAAATGGAGTTTGGTTTATTTATTTTTGTTGACTGGGTTAGTCCCACTAGGTTAGTAGCCTCTTTTCAGGGGAGACATGAGGTGGTATTTATACTGATAGAGGAAATTTGAGTGGGGCATCTGGAAACTTCCCCTACTTGTCGTTGTGAGTAGGACCCATTTTACAGGCGCACTTCATGTTTCAATTCCAGGCACAGAGGCAGTCTGGAGAAATAGGGAGACAGATGGAGAGAGAAGGAGATAATGGAGTGGTTAGAGAAATAGAGGTGAAAGCAAATATCGTTGAGAACAGAAAATGTGTGCAGGATTCATAGGAGATTTTTCAAAGAAATCTGTTTCATGGAGATGAGTCAGCAAATGATGAATCTATAATCACAACCCTTCAGCCTAGATGATTATAGGATGGTTTACCTAAAGAAGTGGTGATGCAGAGTGAGTCAAAAAATGAAGGAGATGTTTCCTGGGAGGACATTATGGAGAAAACACAAAAGAAGGATACAGAGACAATCCTGAAGAACAGTAGTGAGATTGAAAAGAAAACATGCAGAGAAAGTAAAAAAGGCAAAAGTGGAGTAGCAGAAAAGAAGGCAGAAGAAAATGAAAAAGGGAAGTACACGGTAAGGATTCAAGTAAAGAAGATAAAGAAATGGACAGGTATGAAGTGTGGGACAATTTAATATCTCCTTTGGGTGTGAAAGCACATGAGGTAAGAGCATTTATTTGTATTAACAAGGAGACATTTTGTGACATTATATTTCTGTCTGTTTTTTCAATGGAAAGTTTTCTTGGAGAATACTAAAAAACAAAGACTGTAACCCATGGAATCTCTATGTGATAAAAGCATTTAACAGGGAAACAAAAAAAGAAAATTCATGCACAGTTTTGAACAGAGGTGGAAAGAGAGATTTCGAAAAGACATTCAAAAACTTTATGCAAAGAAATGCTGGTCACTGCAAACGTTTATGACAAAAGGGGTTTATGGACTGGCAGATGGGACAGCAATATTGTGTTAAAAATAGAAAAGCGAAAAAATATATGTATACCAAGCATGATAAATATGGAGGAGACTATGGGTGTAGTAAAATATTGGGGACGACCCAAAACATATTTTTGTGTGGAAAAGAAGGACATTTGTTAAGTAACTTTGACAAAAGAAAATGTTATATTTGTGGGGGAATGGGGCATGATACAAACATGTGAATTGAAATGTTATAAATGTAACACATTTTATACATTTATGCATAGATTGTAAAACTGAAAATAAGAGTAAGGAAAAAGAGAAAAGAGAAAATGAAGAAAGGGGGGACATTTTAGAAGTAGTAGAAATAGAAGAAAAATAGATAAAATAAACAATAACGAGGACATAGAAGAAAGTTCTTTAATAAGTGATGAAGACAGACTGGGAGGTAGTAAAAGGAGAAAGAATTATGTCGGTAAAAGGGTAAAAGACAGAAACAGTATATTTTAAATAAGTGCAAAAGAAAAAAAAGAAATTAAATGGATGAAAAAATTAGTGTCGGTATAATTGTTAAGGTGTTTGACTTACAGGCCCAACTTATGTTTGATTATTAACAAACAAAAACAAAGCAATGTACACCAAAGCAAAACTTCCACTGTTAGAAGAACCAGACTGTTGGAAGAACGATGAAGTGGAAAAGACTTTATTGCTCTTGTCTTGTATAAAACAACATTAATAACTTCGCTATTCAGCGAAAATCTTTCATTTGTATCAGAAAAAAACAGTTGAAATCAAGCGCTTTCGCTTGGTCTCAATACCAAGCTTTATCAAGATGAAATGTGTGCTAAATAGGGCTATTTTTATAGGGCTCACCTACCACCATGTGACAACAGGTAATAATTAGTCTTTAAAGCTATACATTCATTAGCTGATCTAACTACACTTCATTTGAAACATTATACCATTACTATGTATTACATTAATGTTCATGTAAATAAAATATAAAGAGTAGAACAAAAATTATTACAATATTTTTTAATATTAACCTTATTAAAATATTTAATTCATATTCTTATGTCCTATAATGAAATTCAGTTCACTTTATATCTTTTACCCTAATACTTGGTTATATACCACAAGTATCTACTTCATGAAATGTATACATAAATATATAAATATGTTAAAAAATATGTAAAAAATATATATAGATATTTTAATATATAAATATATAAATAAATAAATAAACAAATATTTCTAAAAATGTTCTTAAAAATGTTTTTTAAAAATGCTCCATGAAATACTTGTTAAAAACCAATGTATTATTGCAAAAAATAGCGTATTATTTTATATTATATTACATTAATGTTTATAAACAAATGGCATAGTAAAAACAAGATCAGATGATTAACAATTTCTATACACAATACATCCACTTACTTATATAATCACAATCTAGCCATTCTTAATTTAAGAACACTTTTTATATTTATATTGTCATTCAAACCTGGACTAGTAGCAGCATCTAATTTAAGCTGCCACAAGAGTTCCTTATATTCTAAACGTGTTTCCTAATCACCCCCTCTACCATCCATTTGTACTTGTTCTAACACAATAAAATTTATACACATTTCTGGGCATGAAGTAGAATGTTTGTAAAAAGCATTGGTTTCTTTTTTTCGAGAAACCTCATACAAATGCTCGTAAATTCTCTTTCTTAATGATCTCTCTGTTTTACCAACATAAAAACTAAAACACTTTGTGAAATAACCCAAATATACTATTCCTTGAGTTGCACAGTTTGCATAAATGTTGGCTTTGAAATGAAAATTCCTTGAAGGAATATATAAAGAGCCTCTGTTTGAAATAGTTGTACAGTGCTTGCACATTCCACATTTGTAGGTGCCTTTTTTCAAATTCTTACTATCGCTAGTTCTCCCTTGGGGTTGAAACTTCTCAAATAATTCTTTAATATTGGTGTCCTTACGTCTAGTAAATCTAGGATACCTTGAAATATGTTTTTTTAATTCTTCATGTCCTGTTAAAACTGGCCAAAACTTAGAGATTATCTCTTCAATTTGTTGAGAGTTGTTTGAAAAGATATGTGTATAATTGTTAGAAAAAACAGTATTATAAACTTGACTGGGTTTTGGTTCCTGGGTCTGTCCCAAACCTAATAAAGGGGGATACTTATTCTCTCTATGGTCCAAAACTTCTTTACTCATCTTGTCTATCAATCCTTCAGGATAACCTCTTTCTAAAAACATACTTTTTAATATTGTCAACTCTTCCATAAAATATTTTAAAGTACTGGACATTCTTGATGCCCTAATCATTTGCCCTTTAATAATGCCTTTTTTCTGATAATAAGGATGGCCACTTGTGAAATGTAGGTATGTATTGGAAAAAGTAGGTTTTCTATACAATTTGGAAGTGCACCTATTATTAACACAATCTTTAAAAACTATCACATCCAAATAATTAATTTTCTCATTACTACTGACATATGTAAAAGACAAAAAAGAAGTGGTGGAATTAATGTATTCAAAAAATTCCAAAAATTGTTCCTCAGTACCACTCCACAAAATACTTATATCGTCTAAAATCCAAAAATACAAGTGATGCTTAAACACAAGCAGTCCAAACTGTGCAAAAAATTTTCTTTAATTCTGGTACCTCGGCCTTTGCCTTCTCATGGAATACATTTATGATTCAAACAACACCCCTTTTATAACACATCTTCAAAACATTTGCATAAATAATTGATTCAATAAAACAATTAAACATTTTCAGTCAATTGTTTTAAACAAACCTTGCTTTTACCAACAATGTTTTTTTCATGTGAAGTTTCCAACTTCACCTTTAAAATTTCATGCTTCACCTCATATATAAAATATGTATTAAATATACTAATATTAGTTTATCTTCCATTACAATATTTTTTGTATTTTTTTAATTTTTAATAAAAAAATATGTATAAAAGAATATGATAATTATATTTAATACACTCCAAATCATTTTCATTTAATATGTTTGATCATAAAACTGTTACCTTATATAATTTAGTATTGATTTTATATCGTCTAAAAACCTGGTGTAATGTTTTATTATTATTTATGTTTATCACCATTGGGAGTGAAATTGGCTAGGCTTAGTAACTAGCTGTTTATTTTATAAAACCATAAATCCAAGGAAAAGGTAAAATGAACATTTTAGTTTGCTTTTTGTAAATGTGAACAGTATTAAGAATATAATAAGAAAAAAAATAGAAATTTTTGGAGTGGTGTAATACATGTGATGTAGATGTGATCATATTAGAAGACTCAGGATTTTCTTATCTTGCTGTTCTCACAAAACCTGCATTATTTCATAATCTGTGAGTTTATATTTTTGATTACATTTAAATGCTCAAACTATTTGGATATTGAAGCAAATCTAACAAACTATGTCAGTAGTTTAATACAATGTTGCAGTACATGAAAAGGAAACCCAAGGTAAATAATCTCTCAAATGATTTATTCTATGCCTGATTTCACCATTCAGGCTATGTGTTAGAGACTGAATTCACAAATCATGAGTTAAAACAGGCCTCCAGGGAACTTTTCAGTGACAAAGACAAATAATAGGTATGAAAAGAGGTGTAAATGTTCCCATTCACAAGGGTACAGCAGTGACTACAAAGGTTTGTTCTGTAAGGCTGAGTTTGCCTCCTATTAATGGTTCATTCTAAATATTAACTTAATATATATAAGGCATTTAAAATTGTTCAAAATGTTGAATATGTTCAAGGGTGTTGAATTCAGTGACCCCATACAAGTTTAATTGACATAATAATTGCATTCTTATACATTGTAAAGAAGCATACATTAACACCTTTACTAGTAATCATTTACATGAAAGTTGTGCCTTTATCACAGTTTTGGCAATTTATATTCTTATATTTCTCATTCAGCATGGTTTCCAACAACATCATTGCACTACTATAACTCTTTTAAGCTTCACTACCTCCATCATTAATAGCAGAAATAAAGGTAACTTAGTGTCAGCACTATTCCTTGACTTATTTATTAATTTTTTAAACATTTGCTTGCCAGGATAGTCTGACTGGACAACGAGTCTCCATTTTCATTGGAGTCCTGGGATGGGGGGGCTGTAGCCCCCTACTTAGTTTGAATACATATTGTCTTCTGGAGAGAATTAGTCATTGGTGTTGCAGCTATGCATGTCTATTGTTTAAAATGTATTGTTTTGATGTTTTTGGTAAAATACAATATAAAACAAGGTGGGGGCTATGCCCCCATACCCCCTGTGTGGGGGGCTGTGCCCCTACCCTCCAACTATATATACAAACTCCAAGATCACACTACAGTGGGGAAAAGGGCATATACCTTTTACTTGCCTTACAGTACTCTGCACAGTGCCATATATACTAAGTTCAGTTCAGTGAAATGAGATCCGGTGAAATGAGTTTTCAGCGATGTGGTCGGGGTGAAATGAAATTCAGTGAAATGAGATTCAACGAAACAAAGTAGACCCATATATATATATATATATATATATATATATATATATATATATAGATACATATATACATAGATACATAGATACATATATATATATATATATATATATATATATATATATATATATATATATATATATATACATAAACACACACACACACACACACATATATACATACACACACACACACACACACACACACACACACACACACACACACACACACACACACACACACACACACACATACACACACACACACACACACACACTCACATACACACACACACACACACACACACACACACACACACACACACACACACACACACACACACACACACACACACACACGTACATACACTCATATATAGGTTATTGCTCACACATGGATAGCTATAGTTAGAGCCTGTCGTTTGTGTTATTCAGGACAGATGGGGTGTAGAAAAAGTGAGTGGATGAGGCTTCAGGGAGTCAATTACAGTTGCATAGATGGTTGGTGAAGATGTATGTTTTAAGTAGGCTTTTGAAGGAAGGTTTGGAGTTTTGTAGTCTGAGGTCAGGGGGAAGGTTGTTGTCAAAAGCTTATGACACTATATCCCACCAAAAATGACTTCTCAAACTCACATGCTTAGGAATAAATCATGGTCCTGGTTTAGAAGCTAACTCAGTGAAAGAATGTAGACAGTAATATGATAAAGTGAGATCTCCCCTTTTCTTTCTATGTAGAGTGGCATAACCCAGGGGTCTGTCCATAGCCCCTTAGTCTTCAATGGTTCATAGGTTCATAGGTTGGTACTAGGCTATCAGCCCTAGGGCCTATACAAGCCTAGCCATAACAATTCCCTGTCTATTTCTTCCCACAATATTTACTTCCCTCTGTCAAGCAGGGTGACTGACGTGATCCCTGGGGTGAATTTTCTATTTCATATCCAATTGTCAAGGTTCCTTTTGAAGAGGGCCAAAGAGGCACTCTGCTTGACATGTATGGGCATTCTGTTCCAGAGTATGGGGAATCTCTGGGTCAGGAACCTATCACTCCAGCAAGTTTTGTTCATTGTGATGACAAGATTTAGATCCCTGGAGCGTGTGTCTCTGAGGGATTGAGATTTCTTTAAGTGTACCATGTCCAACAGCTCTGGGCTTGACATGGCCTTGTATGTTAAACAGAGATTGCCTCTGAGTAGATGATATGTAACAGAGTATAGCTGGAGTTATTTTAGACAGTCAGCATAGGGCATCTGATTTAGGCCTGTGATTCTTTTAGTGAGGTATTTCTGTAGCCTTTCCAGTTGTTACAATGTGATCATTAATGACGTCCTTACAGCAAGCAAGCAAGAATGCATAATTTAGTATGCTGATGACACCACACTTATCTGTACTGCCAAAAACTTAACAGGATTACAGACGCTAGATCAAAATTCCTTTTGAGCCAATGAGTCATAGTTTACTAAGGTTAAAATCCTTCTAAACCCAAATAAAAATTAAACTTGCGTTTTTCACCACAAAACAATATTCGGGCCAAAAAACATGCCTTTTCAGAAAATGCCAAAACTGAGACTGTAACTTAGACTAAAGTCTTAGGTGGCATCATAGACAATGACAAGAAATCTGACCTCCACATAAAACAAGCAATAATCATAACTCACCAATACTAGAAACTATTTACTGTCATAAATGTTACCAGCCAGATAATGTTAAGAATGCTACAACTCTGCTATATGCTGCTTCAGTGCTAGTTAACCTTCAATCCATACAATTAAACAAGCTGGAAAAATACAACAAAGTAGTCAAATGTGCAGCTAACAAGCCCTATAAAAGCTGCCATTGCTCCGATACCTAAAATGGAATGAACTCCTCCACTTCCAACTTTGTCAGATCTAGCCACCTTATACACTTTAATATATCTTACCAAAAACCCTCCCTTTCATTAATGTCATTCAACCACACTCCCTGCAATGAACACTCCTCTCTTCAGACAAACTGCTATATTGTCACCATTTCAAACAATACCACAGGTGATTCATTGTATTCTTGTTACCAAAGCATGGAATCCCATTACCCGTTACTCCAGGTGATTCACTGTATTTGTCTCATGTTACTAAAGCCTGGCATGCCATTACCCATGCTGTGAAACCTTTAAACATCACTTCAAACAATACCTGAAGACCCACGGGTATGCTCATGCTTTTGTTGTGTCTAGGCATTGTACTTATCCAGACATCCAATATCATTTACACATAGAATGTCTTTTACCATAATTTCAGACTGCAGCCACTGTATCATTCACCTCTTTGTTTCCCTATTTTCATTTTCAGTAAGGATGCCTTTTTTCTTCCATTGTCATTTACTGTATAATCCAAATTGTTTAAGCTGTATGCATATATTTATATGATCCTTGTTAAACCAATTTGATTTTATATATTCTGTAAATAGTATTTTTCAGTAATTTTACGTGTTTTCAAGTTCAAGCCTAGCTATAAGCACTGTTAAATCAATATGACAAGTATTCTGTATATAGTATTTATTTCTCATTTTTAATTTTATTTCCCACTTCCTCTGTGTTACAGTGCAAAATAACAAAACGCTAAGCACATTTCCAAGCTAGATGTGCATGCAATATAGCACATCACCACTAGAAGTCAGTGTTGTTCCACTCATACTAGTAAGACAGACCTCTGTAACATAGTATAAAATGCATTTTAATTGTATCAGGGCACTACAAAACTGATCTGTTGCATTGATACAGATCCAGTAACTAAAATGACTGTCAGATCAGATTTACAGTGTCATGCAGCATCAGGGAAGACTTAAACTAGAGAATGCACATTTGTAATATGTCATTTGTTTTAGTTATTTTTATACAGGCTATATGGGCCAGAAACCCATCTCTTGCTCATGAACTGAAATCTTTGACATGTTCTAACAATAAGAGGTTCTTCAGTTCGATTCTTTACTGGCCTGCCTTCTGAGCAGAGTCTGCATGTCCTCCCTGTGTTCATGTGGGGTTTTGCCAGGTGCTACTATTACCTCCCACATTCCAAAGACATGCAGTAGGTGGATTGGACACTCTAAAAATTGTCCATAGATGTGAGTGTGCGTGCGAGTGTGTGGGTGTGGAAGAAAAACTATGGCAGGGGTAGCCACCCGGTGGTGTAAACCTTGCCTCTAGATTGTGCATTGTGGATGGATGGTATTTGCTGTTCTTGTTTTAAATGCAGTTTAGTTGCAGTTTTACACTAGAAAGTGTAAGACTGTTTTCATTTTTTTTTCTAATTGTAGATGTACTATTGTCCCAAATCACATTTAAAAGAGAAAAGAGGTTTGGTTTGTACACACATGCACATACATGCATACATACGGAATCCCTACACTACACCGACACACCACAAACCCGACAGCCAAAACGCTGACACCAAAACACCAAAACCACACAATACTGACAGTCCACATTACCGAACACCATAACACCGACTCACAAATCACAAACAGAAACATCAGCGTAAACCACACCAAGCATTCTTACGCACTACTAAACAAAATTACACCCATAAACTAAACTATCACAACTAAAACATAAACAATAACGTACCTGCAAATCACACACATCCCACTACACCACAACATCCCATAACGCCATTACCCACGTAACTCACACATCCCATTAACCTACCCAATACCTACATAAAAAATAAATCCTATACAAAACAAATACTTACAAAAACTACAATATACCCTACTGTACTCTTGTGGGGGGCTGCACCCCCCACCCCCCCTACTTGTATATACCAAGTCTGAGATCACACTACAGTGAGGAAAGGGCATATTTCCCAATCCTCACTGTATCATGATCTAACCATTTAAACTTACGAGCAAGAGTTCCTGGACCCTAATAGGCAACTGCTGCATGTGGGGAACTTGTCGGTGAAATGCCATGTCGCTATTTTGGCATTGCGGCATTCTGTACTGTCGGTCTTCTGGTGTCGATATTTTGCTTGTCGGTTAAGTGGGTTGTCAGTCTACTGAAATAGACCCGTACATACATACATAGATGCGTGCGCTCACGCACACACACACACACACACACACACACACACACACACACACACACACACACACACACACACACACACACACACACACACTCCTGCATGTATTTAAGTACTTATGTATTTACCTTGGAAAAGATTCATGAGCAAAATATAACAGTGTTTACACAGCTATCATCTGGTTTTCAACAAACATACTGAACAAGTGTCAGAAGAAGCAAAACATAAGAACTGATTACACTACCTTTTACAAGCCTATGCCCACTTTCACACTTCATACCTTATAAAAGGTCAAAAACCCAATCAGTTCTACCAGTATCTGACAGATTACATGAGAGTCTTTCCAAATGTATGATTCCCACATTGACTTACTCAATAACAAACCTATGGAAAAAAATGGCACAGATCACCTTTGTAACCATCTTATCTCTCACCATCCCCTAGTGTTATCTTCCTGGCTTCTTTCCAAATTCTTTTACTGCTTGATTACAGTAGGGTAATTCCTAGTTTATAACCACATTCTACATGCATCATTTATCAATTATTCTAATCTGCTTTGACATGATCTGCCTGCCTACCCATCCCTGCATCCAGACATACTCTGCCTGCCTGCCCATCCCTGCATCCACACATACTGAACCTAACTACCCTCCCCAGCATCCAGACATGCTCTGCCTACCTACCCTTCCCTGCATCCAGACATGCTCTGCCTGCCCACCCTCCCCTATATCCACATATGCTCTGCCTGCCTATCCTTTCCTACATCCACACATGTTCTGGCTAACTACCCTTCCCTGCATCCACACATGCTCTGCATGTCTACACTTCCCTGAATCCACATATGCTCTGCCTACCTACCCTTCCCTGCATCCACACATGTTGTGCCTGCCTACCCTTCCCTGCATCCAGACATGCTCTGCTTGCCTATCCTTCCCTGCATCCATACATGCTCTGCCTAACTACCCTTCCCTGCATCCACATATGCTCTGCTTACCCACCTTTCCCTGCATCCACACATGCTCTGCATGCCTACCCTTCCCTGCATCCACACATGCTCTGTTTGCCTACCCTTCCCTGCATCCATATATGCTATGACTACCCACCCTTCCTTGCATCCACATATGCTCTGCCTGCCTGCCCTTCCCTGCATCGATACATGCTCTGCCTACTTACCCTTCCCTGCATCCACATATGCTCTGCCTGTCTACCCTTCTATGTATCCACACATGCTCTGCCTGCCTGCCCTTCCCTGCATCCATACATGCTTCCTCTGCTTGAAGTATACCTCTGACATGAAGACTAAGCCCTCTACCATGTTGCTCTTTGACACAAAATCATCTAAAGCTGCATGCTTTCATTACTTTATGCAGAACAACATCTCTCTGACATTAGGATGAGGAAGAGACATTATTTTCTAACTTTCCTTTAAGCCATACATATCAGCTGTAGTATATTAATGTTCAGTATCATACTTCAACAGTTACTAAACAAGTGAATTAACCACAAGTAAGATAATTCAGCTCTATATTCAGGTGCCACGTCTGCACATTTTGTGCACTAGCAGCTCCTTGTAATGGTTAGACGCTTACATACGTACTCATTGTTTACCTTCTCAAAATGTTAGAGCATGTCGCTGTGCTTTTGGGCACTGGTCGCTCAATGTACTTTATTTTTCCTTCTGTTTTTTTTTCAGTCATGCAATGTATATCAATGTACTATCTGTACCTTATGTTTTTTGTAGCTTTTCATTAAGCTAAACAATAGAGCACTGAATTTCTAAAGTTTTACTCTTGGTAAATATGAGTTACACCTGTTTAATTTCGATTTGCACAACAAAATTATACTGGAATAATTCCCTTTTACTGACAGTACTACTTTACAAAACCTTTCCAAGTACGACTATTGTTCTGCTGCTGCATTTGTTTTCTTTTATGCAGCAATTTGTCTTTTGACTTTTACATTAATAACAACAAACAAATGTATTGTAGAGTACTGTTACTAATTCTTTAATTAATATTTCATACTGGACATGGAATATACAATTTCAGAGTAACCAGAATAGATCAGAACACGTATTCTCATTAGTGGGTGCACTTTGGATTTATCTCTGCTTCTAATCTCTTTTATTTGTAAAAGGAGCATTTGCTAATAAAGGCTAGGATTCAGAAAGGTTAACACAATGTAGAAGCCTTAATTTAGAAAATTTCCATATTGTGGTAAGCTTGTTCAATTTAAAGATGTCTCTTCTATTATGGTTTTCCTCTGGCAGTGTCCATAGCATGGACAGCAGGTCACACCAAGGAATCTGCATGCTAATGCTACAGCCTGTGGTAGTGCATACTGCAAGCCAGCTATCTGTCCTCTATGCAGGACTGCTGGATGCACCTGTTTAACGCACCCTGCTGAGGTTTCTTTTTTTCCTAGGAAGAAAACCTGAAAATAGGAGCATAGCCTACCCATCCAGTCATCAAATGTTTGCTTAAAGGTATCCAAAACAGCACTTTGACCTGCAGTGGTAACTTATTACTTAGGCTAAGGACACACTGAGTTAAGATACGATCCCTCTAGCGAGTCTTATTTGTTTGTTGGTGTAAGTTAGTGCGGATGTTTGTAAATCCGTTGGTTTTGCAAAAAATTAGGAGGTCAAATAGGACAGGATCTTACATGTTTCAAAAAGTGAGATATGTTTCTCAGAGAATTCTCATTTTCTGGAAAAGGCTCCCCATCCATGAGAAGCAGAGTTCACAACTTGAACCAATGGAAGGGTCATCAGAAATTCACCCCTGGTATGGCTCCTATGTATCTGATGGACAGATACAGTCAGTAAATCACCCCTATATAAATCAGATTTGTAGGCCACATTTGAATTGCACTGCTAGGTTTATAACGGCCCTAGTGGTCATTAGTCTGATATATATCTATGAACCTACAGAAGAAAGTCTAAGATGCAATAGTCTAAAATGCCATCCCCTCTCCCTACAGAACTGCATATTTCTGGCAGTTGGCATAGAGGGTTGAGGCTGTGAGCCCACATTTGCCTACTGTTTGACCTTTTGCAAGTCAATTAACCAGATACTGCTACCAGGTCATACTGAAAAAGGACTTTGTCTTCAGTCAGCCTACCTGGTTAACAAATGTGCATCATTATTATGCATAAATGCTTTGTGTTGCTTTCTATTATCAAATAAATAATCCTGCTCAAAGTACATTCTAGAATCACCAAGCATTAATTTCTTAACAGGTATCCATATTAAAGAAAGCACCTTCTCCCTCAAACTAAATGCTGCATATCTAACCACCACTGACCATGGCATTCACGCTCATAGGCATTCAGATGAAAAGATATTATGTGCCCTTGATTCAGCAACTCCTACTGGACACCCATACATTCTGCCAGTTTTGCTTTAACGTAGGACATACAGTCTTTAGCATCAACAAGCTCTGGAATCCCTGTAAAATGGAGATTTTTTGTCCTCAGAGCACAATCCTCTTGAACAACTAACCTTGTTTCAGCAAGGTCCAGTCTTGTCTCTGCCTCTGCAAGTCTCTGTAAAATCATAGCCACTGAACCTTCTGGTTCTGTAATGTGATCATCATGGACAGAAAGGCCACCCTCTATTTCCTCTGGCCGATACTCTGCTTCCTGTCTATATCGGGGTAATGTAGCATTTAGCCCCTGGAGTTTGACTATTATTAGTGTAAATTTTTCATCTGCAGGGCTGTTTGTGGTGTTAACCATTGTCATAGCTCCCTCTATACAGCTTCTTCCACAACCCATCAATGGAGAGTTCAAATTTCTCTGATGAGTGCGCACAATAGGATGAGCTATTCTATTATTCATTCTCGACTTTCCTTTTTTCCTGGTGACATTCAGGTGACAAAAATATCATAAAGAAGCTGCACTCTCAAGACCCTGGACTGTGGGTCACAATATATGAAGCAGCCAATAAGTTATTGAGTATAAGGAGAGTCATGTGGACCTATTGCAGTAGTGAAGATCTGTAAGTTTCTTGGTTAGAAATCTCTGGGGCCTTTCCATTTGAGCAATATACTTGGATTTGTTCATGCTAAAGGGGGGATTATATTTGGTGATGGGTCTGATAAGGAAAGAGTAAAATGTTATCACGACTTTTCTGGATCTTGAAGATATTACCTTGGAAATTAACTAAACCAGATAGAAGGATTTCCTGATTGTGCTGGAACTATGATGACTGAATGAGAGAGAATTGTCCTCATAAGTACCTGGGTCTCTTATGACCACATCTGTCTGAAGAGGAGTACTATTTATAACAAATGCACTGGAATAATCTTTCTGACAAATAATATTATGCTGTACTTTTTTCCATTTAGCTTGAGATTATTTTGATGCACCGCATATGGTCATTTTCTAGTCCTTGGTGGAGTTGTTCGGTATTAGTGGATGAGTGGACGGCACTGATTAGTTTGCAGTTATCAACAAACTTGGTCAACCACACTTCTGGCATATGAGCTTGGATGTCCACAAAGTAATAGACAGGAAAGAGCCCAGAACTGATCCCTGTGGTACCCGACTAGTTAAAAAATTTACATTCCATGAAGGAAACAGCAACTGTCACAACCTGGGATCTGTTGGATAGCCAATTTATAATCCAGTGGACAATGCAGGGGTATTAATTATGCTTGTCTAATTTTTCAATAGTACCAGCATGCAGGATAGTGTCAAAAGCCTTGGCCAGCTTGAGATAGGCAGTATGCATAGAATGACCATTATTCATAGCCTCTGTTCTTCTTTTCAAAGAAGGTAACTGTGTTTTAAAGACAGGACCAAGCCTTCACAAAACCAAACAGATTGGGATCTAGATCAGTTAGTTTGCCTTTGTGTGCAATAAGTGAGTTCTGCTATGATATGTTCCATGGTTTTGCATATGAGGTTGCTTAGGCTAATGGACCTATAATTACCTGGGACTAGGACTAGAGAGGGGGACACCCTTGTGTAGGAAAGTCATGCTGGTTGCTGTACAGGCATCAGTAACAAACCCTGCAGATAGGATGAGGTTGTGCAATTTCAGCAGAGGCTAGGCTAGTGCACAGCAGACGAGAATGGAGCCTGCTATGTTGCTTGGTCCTACGGATGAGTTATTTTTAGCCTTTGACAGGAGTTCTAAGACTTGTTTCAAAGTGATTCCTGGAGAAACTAAATTCTCGGGGATAGTGGGGACAACAATTTGGGTAGGGTGTAAAATTAAAATTAGCACTAAATCTGTCTGCTAATATATTAACAATATCCTTGGCTTCAGAATGGATAATGTTATTATGGATAAAAATATTTCTACTTTCCTTTGGAGTCTGTAGCAACCTTAGCTTCATATTTGCTTTACAATAGTGATTTTATGTTCCTTGCTGGTGTGTTTAGTGTACTTTTAAAGTAGGGAGTTGGGGATCTCTTTTAATGTTTCATTCTTGTCCTTTTGTCATACAGTTTATTAATATGCGAGTTCCAAAAGACAGGCTTGCTCCTGAATTTAGGGTGGATGGATACTGATATTTCTGTACTACTTTCAGGTGCTGGTAAAAGTCAGAGACGAATGCGGCAGCCCTCTTTATTGGGTCCAATTGCAAAGGATTGTTTGGAATTTTGCATAGATGTTCTACAAACCTTGGAGAAGTCTCTAAGGATAGTCTTATTTGGTGACAGAGTGATATCGCTAGGTCTGACTGATAAGATGACTGACCTGTGGTTAGATTTAACTAAGGATGAGGTGATGAGTACTCTACCCTATCTACAACCACTCTGCACACACACTAACCATGAAACATTTCCTCATTTCATCTGTACTCCTATTAACCCTCTCTGCTCTGACCTTATTTCACTCCCACATTTCCAGTCCTCTCATACACACCCCTACCTCCCACATAAATAATACCTTTGCAAAAACTTCCTCATTTGTTATTTCCCCAACTCTATTCAACTTCTCCACCACGTCTTCATAAACTCTATTTACTTCAAATCCATACACCTACTCAAAAATCTAAACCAAAGCTATCTAAACTTCACATACCTATTATTTCTCTCTTCTCACAAAAAACTACTCTGCTCTGGTGGCATCCACCCCAACCCTGGCCCCTCTCCCTCTCCCCACAGCCATATATCCCTCAGAAGTTCCCCCACCCTCCCCTCTCTACACACTCATCACCCCCACTCTCTAGCATTGAACTCATCCCTATCTAAACAGCTGACTATATTCTCATCAAACATTCAAAGTCTAACAAATAAAATCATTGAGTTACATACCTGGATAGATCTTTCTTCTCCTCACATTGTTTCCTTATCTGAAACTTGGCTCAAACCTCATATCACAAACAATGAAATTCTCTCACCTCGTTATAATATCTTTTGCTCTGACAGAGTTCCAAAAAAGGGGGTGGTGTAGCCATCCTGTACTCCAACAGCCTAAACCTTTCACCTTTCTCATCTCCAATTCCTGACTTCCACCCATCAGAACTTCTCATACTACCTGTACCCGACTGTGTGCCAAGAACAAAATATGTAATCTTATGGACTCTCCTAGCTATTGCAAGGAAGAACATTACATCAAACCGGAAATCCAAAGCTTCTCCAACTTTTAAGCAATTCATGAATATGGTGTCAGCAGTATCACAATTGGAAATAAACACTATTAAAGGAAGAACTGAAAGAACTACATCATTATACGTAGCATGGCAAAAAGTAACTGAAATACTGGAGAATAATGACTGCAGCAGATTATAATCAGGAAACAATTGCATAGAAAGTCAATTATATGTCAACAATAGACACCCTTGTAAATACTTTATTTTGGTTTTAATGTTTGATATCTGTTTAGAGGTTTTAGCCTACCTTTTTAAATAATTTGTAAATACTTCATTGTCATAAATAACCTGCATTCATGTTTTCTTGTTTTTGGAAATGAATAAAAATATTAAAAAAAAAAAGAACTTCTCATACTAAACTGTCACCTTAATCCTCATAAGACATTTACTGTTGCTTCCATTTACATCCCTCCTGGAAAAAAATCTGCCCATCCTAGAGAACATTCTGTCCTGGTTTTCCCATACTATTCCATATGAAACCCTAATCTTAGGAGATGTCAACATTGATTGGTCCACAATTACTCCTGACTCTCCTCAACATGGTATTAACCTACATGGTTTCCACCAATTAATCTCAGCACCCACCCGTCCCCCAAAAAACTCTTCATCCAGCTCCACAATTGACTGAATCCTAACCAGTTCTGCCCAGCACTACAATACACCACCACTTTACCTGACTCCCTCAGTGACCGTCTCCCTACCTCTGTCCTAAGACACACCACCCAAAATCATAAACCCCACCTTTTTAGAGATTGTCACAAATTATCCAATTTTAACATCTCTCAATTTAACCCTATTCTTTCCAGTATAGACTGGTCTGTCCTTAGACAAATCCCTCTGAATAATGCTGTAGGTATGTTCAACAGCATCTTCCTAAATATTTTGGACTCCCTAGCCCCTTCCAGAAAAATCATAAGAAAATCTAATCAAGCCCCATGGCTTTCTAAGGAAACTAGAACCCTCATGCAAGAAAGGGACAGTGTCTGGAAAGTCTGGAATAAAACTAAACAGCTACCCCTTCTACTCAAATATAGACAACTAAGGAACCTTGCTAAGAAATTATGTATACATGACAAAAAGGCCTACTACAACACTGCCCAGATCAACAACAAATCTAACCCTCGAAAGTTCTGTTCTACACTCAACAAAATCCTTTCTCCAGTTTGTCCCGCCAACCCCTCCCCTTATCCTAATACATCCCTATAGGAAACCACTACCCTCCTCAATAAGCACTTCATTGAAACCATCCAAACACTCATTCCCTCAAACTCTAGCACCACTGCTGCACCTACCCCTCCTAACCCTCCAAAACAAGCTCTCTTTTCCTTTCACCCTGTTAATACTTCTTAAATCAAATCTCTTTTTAAGCTCAAACCCTGCTCTCCCTCTACCGACAATCTAGCTCCTACCTTCCTCAAACTTGCTATCTATTGCCTATCCTATATCTATACTAACCAACAGATCTATTCTAGAATCCACCGTGCCTACCCTGTGGAAATCCTTCTTCACTATTTCATTACACAAAGGTGGTAACTCCACAGACCCTGCCAACTACTGACCTATTGCCATTCTATCCCCCCTCTAAGATTCTTAAAAAATGCATTCACTCTCAGCTTCTTAACCACCTTCTCCAGTATAACCTTCTTACTTCCACTCAGCATGGTTTCCGTCCCAACCACAGCACAACCACTGCCCTCCTATCCTTCACTCATACCATAGCCGACACTCTCGACAACAACAAACTCATATCCTGCCTCTTCCTTGACCTCTCCAAAGCTTTCGATACAGTCTCTCATCCTATATTTCTATCTAAACTTGCTAATCTTACTCTACCATCTTCCTCCCTGGCCTGGTTCAGTAGTTAGTTATCCTGTAGGCAGCGATCTGTCAAATGGCCGTCATCCTTTTCACCATTCCTTCCTGTCCCAACTGGAGTACCCCAAGGCTCCATCTTGGGTCCCCTTCTATTTAATGTCTTCACCAATGATCTCTATACATGTTGCAAACAATTGTTTCTCATCCAATACGCTGATGACTCTACACTTATCTCTGTCTCTGACAATATGACCGAGCTCCATACCATAACCCAAAATGCCTTTCTATCCACTGAAAAATGGCCGTCGGATAATTTACTCATCCTCAACCCTAAAAAGACCAAACTCTTACTCTTCCTCCCCAATCTCTTACTAACCACAAATCTACCTTTGCTATTAAATCTTCTAACAACACAATTATCCAACCCGATACCCACACAAATCTTCTTGGACTCATAATTGATTAACTGAAATTTAACCTGCACTTACTCCAATGTATAAAAAACACACACCAGAAATTGGGGCTACTGTATCATAATAAAAAATTTCTAACTCACAATGCTAGACTTACAGTGGTACAAGCATTCCTCCTTCCCTCCCTACTATATGCTGCCCCAGTACTCACCAACATCCAAACTACAACCCTAAACAAACTCCAACAAAATTACCACAAAATTACTAAATTTATCACAAACTCTCCTTACAATGCTCATCACTGTATTGCTCTAAACTCTCTCCAATAGCTTGATCTCCTCGAACAACTCCAACTATCTCAATTTCAAATGTTGCACAGCATGCTTTACAAACCTTCATCTTGTCCATTCCTTTCATCTTTTATCTCTACCTATACTCCATCTCGGACCCTCTGTACCTCTAACCATATATATATATGGGTTCCCTTCAGTACACTGACACGCCAGAAGACCAACACTCTACAGAAGGAGACGAGAAGACTGACGACGCAGATGATTGACAAGGTGAGATCCCGATGGACGAAACAACGACATGGGCAAGGTGTGAGCGCAACTCGGTAAGTGTGCGATAGAGTGTGGGATTTAGTGTTAGGGAGCGGACAGGTAAGTGTGCGATAGTGAGGGACTGTAGTTTTAGGGGCAGGTTAAGTGAGTTAGGGTTAGGGTGCGGGTAGGGTGAGTGTGCGATAGTGACGGACTATATGTTTAAGGGTGGGTTAAGTGAGTTAGGGTTAGAGTGCAGGTAGGGTATGTGTGCGATTGTGACGGACTGTAGGTTTAGAGGTGGGTTAAGTGAGTTAGGGTTAGGGTGCGGGTAGGGTAAGTGTGCGGTTGTGTCGGACCTTAGGGTTAGGGTTTGGGTTAAGGTTAGTGCATGTATAGTTGTGTGTAATGTGTAGTTTACGTTTTCTGTGTCGGTGTTTTGGGTGTCGGTGTTAGGGTGTTCGGTTTTGTGCGTTGTCGGTATTGTGTGTTGTCGGTCTTTTGGTGTCTGTGTTTTGGGTGTCAGCTTTGTGGCGTGTCGGTGTAGTGTAGGGGATCCATAGATATATATATATATATATATATATATATATATATATATATATATAAACTTCTCTCTAAGCTTAAGCCATGCTCCAATGCCCTTGTCAACATCCCCTCACTCTTTCTAAAACTTGCAGCAGATGGCATCGCCATCCTCATTAGCACTCTCATTAATAGATCAATACAAGAATCATATGTCCCCAAACTGTGTCATGCAGCCTTTATCCTACCCCTTTATAAAGGAGGCAAAAATAATAACATCTCCAACTTCCGACCCATAGCCATTTTCTCCCCTATTTCAAAAATTCTTGAGAAATGCATCCACCTCCAGCTCATGCCTTTCCTTACAAATAACCAACTCCTTACCCCAACACAACATGGGTTCCGTCCTGGCCATAGTACAATAACTGCTCTTCTCTCTTTCCTAGACATGGTAAACCACGCCCGTGACTCTGGAGATCTTGTATCCACAGTCCTCCTTGACATCTCCAAGGCCTTTGATACAATCTCCCATACCCACCTCCTAAGCCACCTTTCTAATCTTAATCTCTCGCAAAACACCCTTACCTGGTTCAGCAACTACCTGTCTGACAGATCTCAGGCTGTGAAATGGAAAACTGGCGCCTCAGCCTTCCTTCCTACTCCAACCGGAGTACCCAAAGGATCCATACTCGGCCCAATGCTCTTTAATATCTTTATTAATGATTTCCATGCAGCCATTCCTAATACTAAGATAGTACAATATGCAGATGATTCAACTTTAGTCTGCTCTGCTTCTAACCTCCCCGAACTCCAAACAAAAACTCAAACTGCCTTCTCAACTACTGAGAACTGAATGCTTCAAAATCGCCTCTCTGAATGCCAACAAATCTAAAATCCTGCTATTCTCTTCCTCAAAATCCCTCCCTCACGACAAAACCTCTTTCAATATTATCAGCCATGCCAACTCCACTATAGAAGTTCTTCCTTTTACTAAACTTCTTGGGGTTACTATTGATGAACACCTAAAATTCGATACCCATATTCAGCTAAATATTAAGAAAACACATCAGAAACTTGGCATGCTGTACAGAAACTCCCACTTTCTCTCCCCTTCTACAAGACAGACACTCACCACTGCCTACTTACTACCATCACTGTTGTGCGGTGCTCCCCTACTAACCAACCTGTCTTCCTCTATTTCTTCTAAACTGGAAATCTGTTACAACAAAATCTTAAAATTTGCCACCAAATCCAAATACTCCACCCACCACTGTATACCTCTCCGCCTGCTGCATTGGATAGAACTTCCCAACTACCTTGACTACATCCAACTCACCACAACCCACAAACTTATTTTTAAATCTACCAAATGCCCAGCACTAACAAACATCTTATCATTATACACCCCACACAGAACTCTAGGCTCTGCCCACCAAAATCTAATTTCTTTATACAAACCAAATTGTCCCGCTGGTCAGCTTCTCCTATCCTTTTCCTTAGCAAAAAAATGGAATTCACTCCCTCCTTCTCTAAGAATTTCTGAAAACTTTGAACATTTTAAAACCCAGCTCCATTCTTACCTTTCCTATAAATGGAAATGCAATTGCACTCTCCATACCTAACCTGCTTATTACATGAATACATTTATTACACAAAAGGTACCTTCCACCTTACCCTTTAGGGGATTAATCTTATTTACTGCCTTCTTATAAATGTTAGTTTTATACCATTCATAGATGATTCAAAATCTCTGTATAATTTTTAACTCTGTACTACTGTTCTCTAATCTGTAAACATGTAAATAAGCATTGTATATTATTCTATGTTGCTGTTTTACTTTGCTTAGTTTTACTATATAATATTTATGATTTGCTTAATTGGTACTATTTCTACTATGTATTATGGAGCTTTTCTCCCCAGGCCTCCACTGAAAATGGGCTCATTGAGCCCAGTGGACCTCTCCGGTCATCAAACTGGAAATAAATAAATAACCAGCAACTACTTGACATCTACCAACCTAAGAAAACAGTTGGTAAACTACTATATAAATATTCTGTTGCCCTTGCTTGGAACAAACTTCCATTAAACATACGTACCATCACCCACCCATTACACTTCAAAAATGAACTAAAACACCATATGCTCAACTCCAAGACTTGTCGGTGCCACGATCAAACATAAACACCTTTCACTCTCCTTAAATCTCTAATTAAGTTTTTTTCCCCCCACTCTTCACATTTCCCACAACTCCATGCTTTTTAGCCAATGCCAATTGCTTTTTAGCAATTAAGACACATAATTCTCCTATGTAAATACATGATTGCTTTGTATAAATATTGTGTTTTTGTCATATCATGTAAGCTCTCTATTTGTTTTTACTCGTGCTGTATTAACAGATTTGCTATTTTGATCCTTGTACTATCTCTCAAATATGTATGTGCTTAAAGCTTTTTAACTGCAATGTTGTTTTTCATGTAACTGTTTTTTGGAGCTTTTCTCCTTGGGTCTCCACTGAAAATGGGCCACAAGCCCAGTTGGACTAATCCAGTTAACAAATGTACATAAATAAATAAATAAATACAATGTGAGGTGGGATGCAGGTGGGGGACAGGTCGCTAAGGACAGGGGTGTAGCTAGGATTTTCAAATTTGTACTCACAGCTCTCAGACTGCTACCCCCCTCCCCAGCCAAGCTACGGCCATTCTCGTAATTCACGGTTCGCTCTTTTAGTGTTGATGAAGAGGCATTCGCTGTAATGCCTCTTCGGTAATATAATATAGATTCACTCAAACTCGGTTCCTTGACTTGAAAATGAACCTGAAAGTCAGTTCTTTGAAAAATGCAACAAGGTAGTTGGGGTAGAGGATTCATGCTTTTGTTTTCTGTAAGGTACAGGTTTTGAGCTTGAGTAAATTATTAACTACCTGCTACCCCTAACTAGGGTGTTTCATTCACACACACATCCCTACCTACCTCTTAGTGCAAGAAATATGGACAAAGCCTAAAATAAACAGGGACATATATTAAATAATGCTCTCGTGAACTTAGAAAGTTGCTAGAATAACAGGATTTGTGCTAGTATGAGAAAGTTGCTAAAATAACAGGATTTGTGCTAGTATGAATTCTGCTAAAGGACATGAAGTCTGAAAGTCAAATGCCTGTCATTATTTAGCAACTTCAGCCTTCAATGACAAAATTTATGAGGAACAGACAAAAAATATGGGGCAAAAATCTGGACATTCTACAAAATTTGGACAGTTGAGAGGTATGCTACCTCCCTACCGCACACACACACACCTCTCAACCTCTTACAGCAACAAACCCATAAATAAAAATGAGGCCCAAAAATAAGGACATTTTTTTTAAACATTGCTCTTATAAATTTAGAAAGATAATAGAATAGTAGTAGGTCTTGCATTAGTACGGATTTTCTGAAAGGTATGAAATCTGAAACTCGAATGTCTGCCATTATTTTCTAACTTCAGGCTTTAATGATTTGCCACTAATTTGCTAGAAAACCGCAGTTTTATGAAAAACAGACCAAAAATGTGATGCAAAAATATAAAATTGCCAGACAATACAGCTGGAAACCTGTCAAAGAAGGGGCACCATTTTAATATGAGCACTGTTAACTTGAGCAGCTGACAAAATTAAAGAATCTACATGCATTTCTGGAATAAAAGTAATGTATAACTCTAATCATTACAGTTATTTATAATTGTAAGCCCTCCACGCTTTCTTCCAAAATTGCTATTTTGTGGAGGGATTATTAGGGGGAGAGCAACATTTTGAGCCAAAATTGGGGACAATTGAGAGGTTTGGATATTCCTAATTCTATAAAGCGATTTATTTGCACATACCTCTCAACCTCTCAATGCAGGAAATCTGGACAAGGCCAAATATATTGGGGGAACATACAAACAGTACTAAAAATTGATCTTGTATAAACATAAGACAGTTGATAGAATAACAGGTCTTGCTTTAGCATGCATTTTTCTGAAGATTATGACGTCTGAAACTTAACGTCGGTCATTATTTAGTGACTTCATTTCTAAATGATTTGCCAGAAAAGTTTTATTTTGCATTTTACAGCATGAACACCAATAAATACCTGCTAAACAAAGCAATGCAGTCTCACAATGAAACTAGACTTAGCATTAAAACGTCTCTGCCCTTGAAACTCACATTTATTGAAACAGCATTGAAACCCACATTCAAAGAAAATACATTTTGCCAGTGACAGATAAAGATTAACTTTGGGCTGTTTTCAAATCATAGGCCCCTTGCACATGAAACATACACGTGCTCTTTGATACACCTTCCTGGTTGTATTAAATTATATTCCTTGTACAAATCAGTATAGTTGTTAGTGTTTTAAATTTATTGTTTTGAACATTTTTCCAGTAAACAATGGAACAAAATGCATGCACCAATAATGACAAAACAGCCCAATTCAGAACATTTCCATCATAAAAGTCTACTCAAACTTCTACAGTCCACCAGTATCAGTAAATATGCACAATCTCTGAACTAGTAAAAGCCATCTACATGATTCCACATTAAAGAAATCTGTAACTAATGAAGAGGATGCTGCTAGCAAACAACTTTATATTTCATGGTTTCATCTACAAATAAAGTGCCTGTTGCCCTTGAGGAATAAATTGCCTATGTTGCATTAAAAAAAATGATACGCTAGTAATATTGCAATAGGGAATGGATGGCAAACTGATAACAGGTTCATAGTTACTACTAGATATCTTCGCCAAAAAGGACTACAGTGTCCACCCCCCTTTACAACACAGTACAGTATCAGCAATGCATTTACCTACTGTGGGAGAAGAACCCACAGCCTTCTGCATCAAAAGCAAGTATACTACCTGTTGTGCTATTAACAGTACAAGCAGACTCAGCATAAGCAGCACTAAACTTCAGTTCCCTTGCAGCTCTCAACTCCTTATAAAATGTACTCGACACTCAGCTGTATCTCTGAACTTTGCAGCACAAGAAATCTGGAAAAAGCCAACATTTACTGAGGGGGGGGGGGAGCCCAAAAACCAGGGACACATTTTAAACATTGCTTGTATAATTTTGGAAAGTTGCTAGAATAAAATGCTGTGTTACCACCATGCATGTCTTGAACCAGAACCATATGCACTACAGTCAGTGCAACATACCACTATGCTAAATCAGCAGGTTGAACAATAGGAAGATTGAAACTTAATGGCTATCATTTAGATAGCTCTCAGCATCTTAGCACAAAAAACCTAGAAAAGCAAAGCCAATAATGAGGGAATACAAATTCAGTTATCACTTCACACCTTAGCACAAAAAAACCTGGACAAACAATAAAAACAATAATGGAAGAATCTGTACATTTCCCCAACATTCAGTATAACAAAAAAAATTTCTCCTGTTGCAGAAACTGGTGACCTGCAGAACAAGATCTGTGAAGTGTTAACTGTTCTTGGGTTGCAATGCTAGCTCTGACCCCTCAGGAAGAGCTTGGGCAGGGTGTGCCAGTGTTCATAGCATAAGACTAGAGATGACAATCTTTACAAAAGCCTGGATGCTTTATATTTTCTTTGGCTTGAGTTGTAAAATAACTCTGAATAGCTTATAAATGGCTCTGAGAAGATTATTTCATTCTTAAAATACTCAATCGATATGTTTTTTTTTAGCGGTAAACTCTGACAACTGAAAAAAAATTAAAAATAAACAGTAGTGTAACCAGTTGTACTCACACTCTCTCTCACGCACACACACACACACACACACACACACACACACACACACACACACACACACACACACACACACACACACACACACACACTTACCTGTTAATCCCTTAATGATAATCCATTTGTTATTAGCTATACACATTTCCCGCTCCCACACAAGAACCCCTTACCTGATAATCTGTTCACCTTCCACAGCTATAATCCATTTGCGATTAGCTATGTACATTTCCTGCTCGCAGCCAGCCAGCCGGACATGATGTGATGATGTAATTCCGACTGGCTGGTATGTCAGCGCAATTCCGACTGGCTGGTATGTAAATATAACTTAAAGGAGCCACGCTGTTTTTTTTTTTTTTTTTTTTTATTAAAAAAGCTACCCCCTCTTCTAAATAATTTGTACTGAAATCAGTACAGTGCGTATGCCTCACGACGTCCCTGGCTAAGGACCAGGCCAAGGATATTAGAAACTCTGGTTAGCAGGATGTTTTTTTTTTGTTTTTTTTTTAACATTTGTTAACTGGGAAAGTCCAACTTGGAACACAGCCAATTTTCAGTGGAGGCCTGCGGAGAAGTGTTCCAGATAATGTGTGATTTACAATTTGCTGCACTGCATTGGTATTAAGGAAGTCTAGGGAAATGGTGAGCATAACTATTTTTAGAAGTGTAAGTGTGCCAGTCATTGCTTGGGTAATTGAAGTCCCCATGGTAACAAAGTATTTGGTCTATTTAATTCATCAATTGTGTTTTGAGGTAATGTATGTGATCTCTGGGTGACATTGTTGGAGGATTTATAGCTAGCAATGATGTAATAGCTGGATTTGTTAAGGGTGATTTGGAGCTCAGAAGCACCAGGTTAGGGTTGTGGGTAATTTGATGTGACGTGATGGTCTTTCTGACAAATATAGATGCTCCCCAGCAGTTACTCAAGTGTCTGAAGTTATGATAGTCACCTAATCCTAGTATAGAGGGACTGCTGTCATTGTGTTGAAACACAAACGCAAGCCCCCCTGCACCCCTCACTCCCCCTGCTACTTAAATATACCAACACTGAGATCACACCAGAATGAAGAGGATGGTTCCATACAGCACAGAATGGGAAATTTACCTTTTTCTTCACTGTAATGCAATCTCGGAGTTGGTATATTTAAGTAGCAGGGAGTGTGGGAGCACAGCTCCCCATGTGGGGATACAGAGGGGCTTTCTCCCATGCAAAAATTTACAAGAAGACTTTTATCTTTTTTAATTTGTTCTAGTTTAATGTTTGATATTGTAGAATATTGATCATCTTGTCCTCGATGATGTGTGGTTCAATGTTCTGCAACTTTGATCATTTGAAGTACACCTGTCCATACATGTGTGCACATGGGTATGTATGTGTCTGTCTGTGAGTGTGTGTGTGTGTGTGTGTGTGTGTGTGTGTGTGTGTGTGTGTGTGTGTGTGTGTGTGTGTGTGTGTGTGTGTGTGTGTGTGCGTATATATGAGTGTATATGTGTGTGTGTCTAAATTCATGTGTGGGTGTGTGTTTGTGTATATCTGTTTGTGCGTGCTTGTGTAGGGGTGCCTATGCTGCTGCACTGCATGTATTGGTAATTAGCGCTGTCCAGTGTGATAGTGCATCTGCTTCAGAGACATGGTGCTAAACTGCTAATGACTTGTTTCTCTCTGCAGCTTTTCCATGCCTCTGAATCACAGATTCTGTCGGGTGCACTAACTGATCACTACGCGTTAGCTAACTAACATGGAAAGAGGGACTCTTTCTGAATCCCTGAGACTTTTTTAAAGTTTAACTGCATTTATTTGGAGATGTGTAAGTAAATAATTAATGAAAGCCTAACTTAGTGATCATACAGTGCTCTTGTTTAGCATTCTATACTCATCATCTTATCTAACTAATATTCCCAAAACTCATTTTCAAAAACTATATGCAGCACGTATCTCCACAAAACACATCAATATACAGCTCTACAAAAAACTAAAATACACAATAATGTTTGATCAATAAAACACATCACTATAGAGCTCTACAAAAAAACTAAAACACACAACAATGCAATAATGTTTGATTAGTAAAACTCATCACTGTACAGTTCTAAAAAAAAGTAAGATACACAATAATTTTCAAATTATAAACTCCTAATAATCCTCTAACAGTAGCCACTATTATTAACAGCAGAACCCTAAGATCTCATACCCAAACTATTAAAAAGGTAACCATATATGTGTCTCTCTTTACTCCTTTCATGTAGCCAAACTATGAGACCATTATTCTGCCTGACCTATGAAGTGAAACCAGCCAGAATAGATTTCTTTACAAATGAACATCTTACTTGGCCTGTAATTGGCTCTGCTCCTGTCCTGGGAAACATTTCAACTAAACTATTATCATTGCCGTTTCTGGAAACCAAGTATCACTCTTATACCACCTTATTCTGAATTCTGCAGGTTCAACACACATTCATTTCCTAACACCTTTCCTTTCTCCTCTCATCCTCACATGTTCTCCATTCTAGCTTTATACTTTAACACCCAGCTTTCACTTTTGCTCATAATATTCTAATTATGATTTACCTTCATTTGGTTGACTAACACAAATGTCGACATCCTGAAGGTAAATCACTCTACATTGAAAATGGAAATATCAACTTCCTAGTATGTGCGCAACAAGGATGCTTCTCAACACATGCAAATATTACTTAAAAAAAACATAAACAAAATTCCCCCACACCCATGCTAATTATATACACTAACTCTGAGATTATACAATCCCAGAGGAAAGGAAATATCCTCCGACCTGGGGATTGTCAGTCTCTCACACCTGTTGATTCCCTGTATAGTCAATCAAATGTGATTGATTAAACAGATGTCAGTTAAAGTCCCTGTTGACGAAATCAGTGGAACCCAACTAATATACTTAGAAGATTAAAATGATTTTCAGTAAAAAAATTAAAATAAATAAATGGCATCATATACAGCAGAACTTAAGTAAGGAGAAAAAAGAAAAGGGGGGTGTATAATGCAAATCTCAAAGGAGATAATAAACATGACTACACAAAAAAATGAAATATTGTGAGAATGAACTGTTAGACATTGTTTTATATCTCTAGAGGTACTTCTGGGGAACAGTTTTAGTTGTCAATGGAAAAAGGTGTATATTTCATTTTTCTTAAAGCTGCTTGTAAAATCCAACTTTTAAAGCAATGCTGCAGTTTCATATTTTTAATAACAATGAAATTGCTTACATTTAACTACTCACTAATGGCAATTCTGGTAGAATACTGAGACATGCTGTTTCAAAGTTTACAGCACATTGTTTATATCAGTAATTAAATACTCATTTCATTTTTAGCCACCCAGCACTGTGACCATTGGCACTGGATGATTGCCACCGGTCATCTAAAATCCACCTTCATGGAAAGGATTCGGAACTACAGGAATGCATATAGAGATAGCAAGAGAAAACATGTTTTAAGAGAAAGTTCAGTTCATGCCTCTTGAAAAAGTACCACTGCTAAAAGGCCAGAAGGTAAATTATACAAAAGTGTACTGCTTTCTTCCAGAAATGAGTTGGATGCCTGGTGCTAAAATGACATTTTACTATGTAACTATAGATATATTAAGTATGGAAACCCAGGTTCATATATAAGTACAGGAAGTCATGACAGGAAAATACTCCTTGGCTGAAACGTTTTGAGAAAGATTTTTGGAAATGAGGATTTAGTAACACTGAAATGTTCATCTACGACTGGCAGTTCAAATTTTGCATAGCAAATGTAATGGGCAGCATTATTAAAGTCTTCATATGGCTGATGCCAAGCCCTACACTCTTGTCTGAGAATTTGCATTCTGTGATTGCAATTTACTGAATGCAGTGCATTATAGCACTGTTGTTAACCAGTACACTGGATGCAGTGCATTATAGCACTGTTGTTAACCAGTGCAGTGGATGCAGTGCATTATAGCACTGTTGTTAACCAGTACAGTGGATTTATATTTGCATACAAGTGTTAGAATGTTGTCAAAAGCAATAAACACAAAAAGCTAACCACAAAACCAACAAACAAAAAAAATGTGGTTAAATGTTGTCAAAAGTTATATTATGCAAATTCTGATTTGGTCCATATCCAAGGTGCCAGCCTGGCACAGGTGTGCTACAGTCCAAAGGCACTCTTGCATTATATCAGATTCTGGTAAACAGGTGTGTTCTACACAGTGATGATGCACTGGTGCAAGATTCATGTAACAACAGGATGTATCAGATACATGTGACCACAGGACATGCCAGATGCATGTACCCATAAGATGTAGCAGCGGTACCTGATGCATGTTACCATAGGATGTACCAGATGCATGTTACCATGTGATGTGCCATATGCATGTTACCATAGATATACAAGCTGCATGTTACCACGTGATGTGCCAGATGCATGTTCCCATGAGATGTACATGATGCAGGTTACCATATATTACTCCAAATGCAAGTTACCATAGGATATATCAGGTGCATGTTACCATGAAATGTACAAAATGAATGTTACCATAGGATGTACCAGATGCGCGTTACCATAAGATGTGCCAGATGCATGTTACTATGGGATATACCAGATGCATGTTACCATAGGATGTACCAGATACGTTACCATAGGATGTACAAAATGCATGTTAACACAGGATGTACCAGATGCACATCATATGCATGTTACCATAGGCTGGACCAAATGCATGTTGTCATGGGGTGCACCAGATGCATGTTACCATAGGACAGAATGCCAAATGCATGTAAGCATAGAAGGCACCAGATGTGTCCCAAATGAATGTTACCATAAGATGTACCAGATATATACCAAATGTATATCACTGTAGGAAGTACCAGATGTATGTTACATATGATGCACCAATTGCATGTAACCATAGACTGTACCAGATGCATACCAAATGCATGTTACATAGGATGTACCAGTTGCATGTTGTCATAGGAGGTACCAGATGCATGTTACCATAGGATATAATATACCAGATGCATGTCACCATGGGATGTACCAAATGCATGTTACCATAAGGCATGTCAAATGCATGTAAGCATAGGAGGTACCGGATGTGTACCAAATGTATGTTACCATAGGATGCACCAAATGTGTAACAAGTGCATATTACCATAGGATGTACCAGATGCATCTTACATAGGATGTACCAAATGCATGTTACCATAGCATGTACCACATGCATATTACCATGAGATGTACCAGATAAATGTTACCCTAGGACATGCCATATGCATGTAAGTATAGGAGGTACCAAATGTGTACCAAATGCATATTACCATAGGATGCATCAGATGTGTGCTACATAGGATATACCAGACACAAGTTACCATAGAATTTACCAGATATATGTTACCATGGGATGTACCAGATGTATGTTACCATAGGATATAATATACCAGATGCATGTTACCATGGGATGTACTAGATGCATGTTACCATGGGATGTACTAGATGCATGTTACCATAAGACATGCCAGATGCATGCAAGCATTGAAGGTACCAGATGTGTACCAACTGTATGTTACCATGGGATGTATCAGATGCATGTTACATAGGATGCACCAAATGCATATTACCAGGCATAGGATGTATCACCTGCATACCAGATGCATGTTCCATGGGATGTACCAGATGCATGTTGTCATAGGAAGTACCAGATGCATGTTACCATAGGATATAATATACCAGATGCATGTTACCATAAGACATGCCAGATGCATGTAAGCATAGGAGGTACCAGATGTGTACCAATTGTATGTTACCATAGGATGTACCAGATGTGTACCAAATGCATATTACCATAGGATTACCAGATGCATGTTACATAGGATGTACCAAATGCATGTTACCATAGAATGAACCACATGCATGTTACCATGAGATGTACCAGATGCATGTTGTACCAAATGCATGTTACCATAGGACATGCCAGATGCATGTAAGTATAGGAGGTATAAGATGTGTACCAAATGTATGTTACCATAGGATGTAACAGATGTATGTTACCATAGGATGTACCAGATTCATGTTTCTATAGGATGCATCAGATGTAGGTAACCACAGGATGTACCAGATGCATGTTACCATAAGCTGTACCAGATGCATGTTACCATAGATACATGTTACTATAAGATGTAACAGATGCATATTACCATAGGATGTACCAAATGCATATTACTATGGGATGTACCAGATGCATGTTACCATAGGATATACCAGATGTACGTTACCATAGGATGTACAGATGCATGTTACCATAGGATGTACCAGATACATATTAAAGTAAGATGTACCAGATGCATGTTACCATGGGATGTACCAGATAAACAGGATATACCAAGTGCATGTTGTGAGATACTCATGAGGTTTTCACTTTCCTGTGCAAAGGCAAGTGTGATTTTAATGTAGATTTGGGAAGTTGCCCTGGTGACACACAGTTTAAAGGAATGATGACAGACTACAGAGAATACAAAGGTACTTGAATTTTTGGATTGTACTAAAGAACGCGTGACTGTCTGTACCTGAAAGGTGTCCTGAATGAACATATTTACCACTGAGTATAACAGCTGGTTTACAGGAGTTACAGAGGCACTCTTATTTTGTATGTCAAAATTTATATGATTCACAGGCAGCAAACAGAAAGTGTAGAATGTGATGTAATGGGCCAACAAAATGATGTGCAAGGTTAGCACTATGGGGTGGAACAATCTAGGGTCAAGTGTAAGTGGGCTGGGATTGAGTTAATGCTGTTTGCCTTCTCACTGCCCACTTTATTAAAACAGAAAGACATAAACTGTTTAAAACATTGTCTTACGTTCTTCAAAATGCTTATGACAATCCTCATAATCTGACATCAGTCTAGAAATACGTATAAACTGACTCCTAACAATCCCCTTCTTTTGATGATAGGAGTGACAGCTTTTAAAAGAGGATAATGTGTTACAAAATGTAGGCTTCCTATAAATTTTAGTGTTCCACAAGAGTCAGTTAGTTTTACTCAGTTTTATATCCAAAAATGTACCTGTTCCAAACTCATAGTAGCAGTGAACTTAATTGGTACTACTTTCTAAATGTCCAATAAATTCTTCAAGGTCCTCCTTTGACCCTTCCCATACAAGCAACAGATCATCCAAATATCTATAGTACCCTCTATATTGATTGAACATTGGAATTCTAAAGACTGTCTTAAGTTACCACCCTAACAAATAACGAGGCACATGCTGGCCCCATTGCAACCCCAGCAATTTGCTTGTAATATTCTCCTTTGAATAGCAAAAATTTATTATCCAAAACAATGTTCATGAATTCAACTACCAACTTAGTGTCACTTGTGAAAGTTCACCATGGAACACGTTTCTGAATTTTAAGTCAATAAATTTTGCCAGGGGCTCTGTAACTGACCGATGTGCTGCCACAACCAGTCATAGGGGAGCATCACAAATCCTGGAAAATTTATTGATTTAAAACTCAAAAAGGTATCCCATGGTCTTCCGCATGTAATCATAGACTATTGGGATTTACTTAATAAACTGAGGAATATTCAGCCACAACAAGATTTTATTTTAGCTACCTGTGATATACAAAGCTTATTTACTGTTATTCTGTAGGATGTGGGGTTCAAATGGTTTGAGGATATGATTCGGGAATATACTGAACTTTCAACAAGTGACACCAAGTTGGTAGTTGAATTAATGGACATTGTTTTGAATAATAATGTTTGCTGTTTGAAGGAGAATATTACAAGCAAATTTCTGGGGTTGCAGTGGGGGCAGGTGCAACCCATTATTTGCCAACATGGTGTTGCTAAGGTGGGAACTTAAGAAGTCTTTACAATTCCATTGTTCAATCAATGTAGAGGGTACTACAGATATTTGGATGATCTGTTGCTTGTGTGGGAAGGGTCAAAGGATGACCTTGAAGAAATTATTGGACATTTACAAAGTAGTACCAATTTTAGTTCACAGCTACCATGAGTTTGGAACAGGTACATTTTTTTGGATATAAAATTGAGTAAAAATAACTAATGCTTGTGGACCACTCAAATTTATAGGAAGCATACATTTTGTAATACATTCCTCTCTTTTAAAAGCTGTCACCCCTATCATCAAAAGAAGGGGAGTGTTAAGAGTCAGTTTATACGTATTTTTAGACTGACATCAGATGATGAGGATTGTCATAAGCATTTTGAAGAGCTTAAGGTAATGTCATTGGAACAAGACTATCCAATTGGATTACTCCACTGCATTGGGGATGAAGTTTGGGCTGGTCGTAAGGACAGACGTGCACCCATTATTAGGAATGGTTATACGGTGAACATGAATGAAAATAGTTCTGGTTTCAACCCAAATAATATGATATTGCACTACACTCTTGATGTAGTGGACATCCAGCAAGTACTCAGGAAGAACTGATCCTTACTTGTTCGTGACATGGACCTGGTTTTATTTTCAAAAATAAAACAAATTTGAAGACCATTCTTGAGAGACCAAGAGGAGATTACAGTATCCCCAACATCAAATGATAAAATGTGGGCATTGCAAATACTGTTCTTATATCAGCACTGGTATGCTTAACATATGGTCATCTGTGTGGCCATTGAATTAGAGTAAGGGGAGATTTAACTGTCAATGAACAAGACTGGTTTATCTTGCTTTTTGTGATACTTGTGATGCATACTATGTTAGGAAGACTAAAAATTCGCTTAATAAGAGAATTTACCAGCACGTGTATTGTATTCAAATGGGAGTCTCTAAAAATGCATTCGTGAAGCACTCTTTGGAATGTGTTGGTTTTAATAAATTTTGTTTTCTTATTTTGGAGTAGGTATAGGCTTCTGCATTCATGGGGGTTTGGCAAAACCGTTTGCTGGGAAGAGAGATGTTCTGGCAATTAAAGTGAAATGTGGTCAACCCCCCAGGTTTAAATGAGTGCATTTCTATTTATAGTGAACTGAATAGAAGGGTTTATATTATATAGTATCCAATTTGTATTTTTATTTTATTACTTCCACTGTTTTAGGTGTGTGATTATGCATGATTCATCTTTTCCGGGAGGTGAGTATTAAAAACGGCCGTTACACAGATTTTGCCCATTCTACAATGTGGAGCGATCTTGGAGTTGGTATATTTAGTTAAGGGGGTGTGGGGGCACAGTTCCCCACATCAGGGTGTGTGTGGGGTGAAGCCCCCCACTTAATTTGTGTTTAATGCTTTTGGGGGTTTTTTGTTGGGACTATGGCATTGTTTCCCTGCTTGGAAACTGACGTTCGTGATTTTGTGTTTTTGATATTTAGTGATCAAGCTTTAGTTACTCGACTAACTGAAGCTTCAATCACATAATATAAACGCAAACATAAGACCTGTGTATGAAAAACTAACAACTGACAAAACATGCCTGATGGAAAAACACATGATAAAATATATCCTGACAGACCACAGGGAAGTCATACAGCTGGACAGAAAACACTTGACTCATTTATCACTGCCTTACACTCTGGTTAAACTCTGTCGTTATGCTCTGCTCCATGATGAGCTTTCCTTGTTGGATTAAGATGCATTTTCTTTTCAGTCAGAGTGCAGATGGATACCAATCTGACATTAGATAAGGGTTGTGAATATAGCAAGACAGTCAGGTGCAATTAAAACACAGTGAACAGACCATGGCTACGTTGCTGTGCCTAAAGATGCCCTAGAAATTGATGTTGTTCTGCTGAAACAAGAAATCAGTGCCTATGAAGATGAAAGCAGGCACGCAGACCAGACAAGTAGTATCAGTGACAAAGAAGCACCCTTCACAGTAATCCTGTTACCAGTGTGGAAGGCCAGGCTACATAACATGACACACACACACACACACACACACACACACACACACACACACACACACACACACACACACACACACACACATGCTATTCACACAGAAAGAACAGTAATGAGCGAATACTTGAGGGCCTGTTTCTCAGCATGGAAGAAGTGAGTAAAGATCTTTGGTTATAGTAGCTCTTAACTGATTCATCTTTTTCCAAATATCTGAGTATAACCCCAGCACTCCATGTACTACATAATTATTTTTAATAAACATAAATTTTTACAATGGAGTGGGGTATTTATGCAGACAGCAAGCACAAGCAGCTATGCTGATACTATCCTAGTGGAATGGGAAAAGAATTATGCATTTGAAAATTGTAATTCTGCCAACAATTTGTTGTTTTATAGCAGATTTATGGAAAATTTTCCTGTATGGTTAGGTGAGTCCTACTTTAAATACAAGCACTGTTTTTTTATGGTTCGATGCTAAATATTAATGCAAATCAACAGCTTTTTCAGATGTTATGTTTTATAAAGATAATGTAGGCATTACTATTACCAAACTATATAAGAAATAATGTAAGCATACGACTTATTTAAAATATAATAGCATGCCCTTTCTGGGTAATACTCTTTTCCTATAAAATCCAGTTTGTTATTGTTCAATTTTAGTACAAAAACATTATTAGGAGACAAATGCATAGACTAGCACACGCTACCACTAATAATAATAGTTTACCTAATACATTACATTCGGTATCCTTCAGTTTCACCAAGAGAGGGCATGATTGCAATAAATTCAGTAAAATTAAGGCAGCTGTATTTTCACATAAGACTGCAAGTAGTAGACCTTATTTCTCTGGCAGGATACTAGGCCTGTAACTAATTAAGTTAGGGTTCTGGTAACTTATATAATTCGGTCATATTGACTACTAGTCCAGAGATCACTAACATAGCAGGTAATGAAGCAAATTTCACCTTTATAAATCACAAAACTCTTAAGTGGTTATTGTGCAATACAACTATGATCTGCATAACGGAAATGTGATCAGACAGTGTGGGAACACATCCTTGATAGAACTGTGCAGGGCCTAGAAGTATTGTTGTTACTGACCACATCATACACCCAATGGGTGGGAATCATATGTAAGCTTACAATTTATACAGATGGTGCTGTATGTAATACAGTATTCATAGTAAGGTGCGTCATACATACTGCTTTCTATGATGACAACACAAACAGATATTTTAGAACAAGAATATCTGAACATCAGTTTGATATAAAGGAAAAGGATTCAAAAACGCTTTAGCAAAATCCATATTTGTATTTGATGATGGCTATCAGTTCATGTTTTGTGTATTACTGAAAGTTGGCCATGGAACCGGTGGTTGTTGTTGTTTGTCTTTTCGGTTTTTCCCGGTTAGGGGTTGCCACAGCGGAACTCCGGTCCGCTAATGATTGGCAGTTGATTTTTTATGGTGCCGAGTTGCCAGCCCGATGCCCAACCTTCAATGAAGGCACACTCATTTACGCATGTCTTTCGAACGCCACTCGACCATGGGGAGGACATGCAGACTCCACACAGAAGGCACTCCAGCCAAGAATCGAACAAGAGAACTTCTTGCTGTGAGGCAACAATGCTACCGCTGGCTGTGGTAAAATTATTAATTCCACTGAATGTGCAGAATACAAATGGATTATTATGTTAAATACAGTTAAATTCAATTAATCCACCTAGATGAAATGAGAACTGCAGACTCAAACACATACTAAAGTCTAGACCACTGATTCTTTTTGAAATGCTTTTCTTTACTTGAAAAGGTATCACATATATGAAACCACTTGAGTATTTATAAGTGATTTAATATAAGCACATGGTTCCTGGTTCCATGTTCATTAGAATAGTTTTCGGAGTACTTGCAAGCATATATTATAAGACATCTGTGAAGTACACTCCTCTAGGACTCATTTTGGCCACTGCTTCAATAGACTAGTGTTTGGGATTGCTTCTGTGTCAGGACACCTGCAATAGTGAATGTTTTTAATCTTAGACTTACAGATATGGTTTAGCATATATTGTCCTCATACAGGAAGAGAACGCAGTCTGAGCATGATGTCAGGGTATGTAACATATTAAACAGGATCCTGAAAATGAACATCAAAGGGAATACAGAATGTGCAAACTAAACAAATATGAGATAAAAATCTGGGTCACATTTAAACAGCCAAGGGGGTGAGGCCTGAGGCCAAGATCAGTGCAATCTGGAAGATGAGGGAGTCAATCAACATTACTCCAGTGAAAAGCTTATTTAAGATGGTGATCTCTGGAGAGTGTATCCCGTAATTGGAAGAAAAATACAACTCACTGGGAGACCTGATTTCCAAGTAGAAACAATGGTGATGGAGCACAGCTTTCCAAAAGGTATTTGATCAGGTAAAACATGGGCCTTTGTTCACTCCAGGGCAGATGTTATAGGACCCAAACATATAAATGAAATTATCTGCTGGTGCATCTTATTATGGACTGGAGGCTTTACTCCTAAAGAAAGATGAGTTTCAGTAGTGGAGAAATACATAGGTATCCCAGTTTTACCTAGTCTGGCAGATAATACTGAGGATTAAAGCTATGAGGTATAAATGAGCTCTTTCTTGCTATCCAGGGTTTGATTGCTTCAGCCTCCATTTGTCTACAGTATGACGCGGAGCAAGTCAGTGAACCAGACAGTGCTTTGGGGCAGTTGAGAAATTATGGCAGGCTCCTCAGTGCTCAGTGTTCTCCTTGACCACACAACTACCAACTACCCATGAACCCTGTACTAAGCAGTGGCATACAAAGAGAGAGAGAATCTGGAATGTGAATGATCTAAAGACTTTCGTACAGGTTGACACTTTGATATGGAGACAGATCTCAAACTTCTGGTGAGCCTGATGGGTACCCAAGCTCTGGTTGACCTCCCACCTACGATCCAAAGACTCAGTCTCAAGTTTATGAGATTCTTCTACACAATCTGCAACGTTGTTGGCAAGACATTGCTGACAGTAGACATATTGAATCTTTCTCCAAATCTTAAGTTGGGAAACAGAGTAAATGAGACAAGTATTTAAGATGATATTGTTCATAGGTAGGTACTAAGCTATCAGCCCTAGGGCCTGTACAAGCCTTGCCATAAAGATTCCCTGGCTTTCACCACCCAAAAGTAATTTTCTTGTGCCCCTGTCAAGCAGAGCCACAGAGGTGATCCCTGGGGTGAATTTCCTATCTCTCATCCAATCGTCAAGATTTTTCTTAAAGAGGGCTAATGAGGTGCTCTGCTTGACATGAATGGGCAGTCTGTTTCAGAGTATGGGGAGTCTCTGGGACAGGAACCTATCCCTCCAGCATGTCCTGTTTATTGTGGTTACAAGGTTTAGGTCCCTGGAGCATGTGGCTCGGAGGGATTGGGATTTCTGTAAGTGTAGCATGTCCAACTGTTCTGGGTTTGACATGGCTTTGTATGTTTGGCAGAGATCGCCTCTGAGTAGGTGATATGTGACAGATTAGATCTGGAGTTTTTTGAGACGGTCTGCATAGGGCATCTGTTTGAGGTAGGTGATCCTCTTTGTGAGGTATTTTTGTGGCCTTTCCAGTTGTAGATGTCTTGTGAGGTACATACCAAACAGGGCATTATACTCTATAATAGGTCTAATTAGGGATGAGTAGAGAGGAACAAAGACCTCCTTTTTTCTGGATAAGAAGCCTTTTGTGATAAGGTGTGCCATGTAGAAGGATTTCCTGACTACTATGGTGATGTGGTTATCAAAGGAGAGACTACTGTCCACCTGTGTCCCTAGGTCTCTTATTACACTTTCAGTGTTAAGTGGACTACCGCCTATGTGGTAGTTCATGGGCACAGGGTTTTTCCCAAAGGGGATAACTATGCATTTCTTGGCATTGAGCTTGAGGCCATGGTTACGACACCAGGCATTTGTCTCAGTGAGGCCCTTTTGTAGAATGTCCACGTCATTTGAGGGTTGCAATAATGGCTCCCAGTTTGTGGTTGTCTGCAAACTTTGTTAGCCATAGACCCTCTGTGTTGGCATGAACTTCAGAGAAGTAGATGCCAAACTGGAGTAGACCCAGGACCGAACCCTGTGGTACTCCACTTATCACTGGTCTGGAGTCGGATTTGGAGTCAGCTACTTTCACAGAGTGGGTTCTGTCAGTGAGCCAGTTGGCAACCCATCTTGTGACATAGTGATTTATGCCTAGTTTAGTGAGTTTATCTATGATTCCAGAATGGGGGATGGTGTTGAATGCTTTGTTGAGGTCTAGATAGGCTGTGTGAACCACTTTACCCTCGTCCATGGCTCTGTTGACTGCTTCAAAGAAATCAATCAGGTTTAGGAGACATGATCTGCCTTTCATGAACCCAAACTGGGTGGGGTCCAGAGTTTGAAGGTTACCTATGTCTTTGTTTATAAGATCTATGATGATACATTCCATGGCTTTGCAGATCAGGTTTGTCAGGCTAATGGGGCGGTAGTTCCCAGGGTCCATGTTGGATTTCCCCCCCTTGTGGATTGGGATAACTGTAGCTGTGTGCCATTCAGTAGGCACAAAGCCTGAATTGAAGCTATGGTTGAACATGGTACTTAGGTGGGGTGCCAGTTTGTTTTGCAGTTCATGCAGTACACAGCCTGGGATGTTTTCTGGTCCCACGGATGTTGCATTCTTGGCTTTGGAGAGTGCATTTTTTACATGTATGGCTGTGATTACCGGGACTTGGTATTCTTCTGGTATTGAGATGGGCCCTTTAGGGGGTGAGAGGAGGTGTGAAGTTAGCACTGAACCTATCTTCCAGAATGTTGGCAATATCAGTTCGTTCTGTATACTTAGTGCCATTGTGCTGTAACTCAGAGTAGATTTGAGTGTTGCTATTGAGATTCTTGACATAACTATAGAATGCCTTGTGGTTGGTTTTAGAATCTGTGGTGGTTTTGTTTTCATAACTAGCTTTGGAGGATCTTATGAGGGATCTCTGCTTCTTACTGAGACTGACAAGGGAGTTTTTCCAATCTTGGGATTTTACTCTTTTTTGCAATAGTTTCTTCCTTTTGTTGCAGAGTTTGTTTATGGCAGGGTCCACCAGATTGTCTATTTTTTTTTGGAGGAGAGTTTCTTGGTTCTATTTGAGTTGGCATGGTCCATGCACTCATGTATGTATTCATACAGTGCATTGGTGTAAGATTCAGGAGTCGTACTTCTACTTTCTGTCTGCATGGGTGTCATGAAGTTTGCCACTTCTGTCTTGAAAAGCATGAAGTTGGTTTTGAAGAAGTTTTTTATGGTGGTTACCTTAATGGGGGGTGGAAGCGGGATGTAAATGTCTAGGGTGATTAGCTTATGGTTGGATCTGACCAACGAGGAGCTGACCCCTGGTGTGGAGCATTGGTCGCCCATGTTGGTGATAACCAGGTCTAGGATATTGGTGTCCCTGGTGGAGGTATAGATAAGTTGATCCAAGGCATTGGAATTTATGAATTCTAGAAATTGTTGAGCAAATGTGTTGGTACAAGAGTAGTTTTCCCAGTTAATGGTAGGGTAGTTAAAGTCGCCCAGTATTAGGGTATTTGGTAGTACCTTAATACTTTCCAGTATGTTGAGAAAGGTGGAGTGGGAATCATGGGGCATGGTGGGGGGTCTGTAGCAAGCTACAATTTGGATTGCAGTCTTGCCTAGTGTTAGTTGCACCTTGAGAATCTCGCATGCATTATGTTGGGCAATTAGCCTGGAGGTGTGGATATCCTTGGTGAATATGGACACGCCTCCGCCTTTAGTGTTTCGGTCCAGGTTAGGTGGCCAAAAGGTGTGGTATGAATTTTAGCCTGGTATTGCAGGGGTGCTCTCTGGAGTCTTGGACCAGGTCTCTGTCACTGCACAAATGTGTTATGTTCTCCGTTTTGAGGAGTGCCTTGAGTGTGTACATTTTGAGGTTTAGACTTCTAGCATTGAGTAGCATTACCCTCAGATTTTGTTTGCTTGTACCTGTTCCTGTGGTAATTTTGTCATTTGAACCCTACCTAAAAAGGCACTATAGGGGTGGCAAGTATTTGGAATCCCAGGGGTGACAGGTGCAGGCCAGCTCTGGCAAAGCATTGTGGTTTGTCAATCATGTCATTCCAGGCAGACGGATACTGGATCCCCTTAGAATGACACCAGAAGCTTAGCCAATTGTTGAAGTCAATCATTTTGTCCTTGTACTGTGGTATCATTCTGGGCAATGGCAGAATGCTACTCAGGGCTAGGGTCGTACCTTCCTGGGCTACAAGATCGGAGAGCTCCTCCATATCTCTTTTCATGCAGTCCAGGGAGGTACATCTCAGGTCATTCACTCCAACATGGACAATGACAGAGTCATATTTGTACTTGTTGTGGACTGACCTGAGTGTGTGGGTTATGTAGCGAATCCTGGCACCTGACAGGCAGCTGACAGTAACCTTTTCTTTGTTTAGCCTGGTGAGTGGGACATCAGTGTGCCTGACTATAGAGTCGCCTATGACTAGTGTGTTGGGTATGTTGTTTTGCCTTAGGAGCTGAGGTTGAGCGGCACACTGATTTTGTGAACTATGTGTCACTTGAGTTGTGTTGGGTGGTGGTGGTGGTTGTTTGCGTTTCAGCTTTGGAGGTCTCTGTTGCTTGGGCAAATTTTTATTAAGAGCCTCCACGAATGTAGGTGTGTATTTTGTGTTACTATGCATGGGTTTTGGTGGTGTAGGTTTTGAAGGACTATGTTTTGAGTAGTGTGGTGTGGGTGTTTTCCTTCTCCTCTTGACTGACTAGTCCAGTCTTGGCTGGAGAGAGCTTGGCTTCCAGCTTGGCTACATAAGTGCATCTCTCACAGGTTGTAGTGTTAGGTGGTAGGAGAAGAGGGTTGTCTGTGTACATGAGGCAATTGCTACATTGTTCCAAGATGCCCAGATTCAACATTTGGACAGGAGAAAATACCGACAGCTGACCCTTTGACATGCCTGGATAGGTGCTTGTTTATTTAAGTACTAGAACTGTTTTCCTCTTTACTTAGTAAGGAAAGTTGAGTGCTAAAGCAATTTATAGAATAACTACTGCTTACAATGAGATCAAGCAAGTGCTGAGCTCAAAGAATCAGGTTTGAGTGCTAAAACTGGAAAACTAGCTGGTTCTAAGGGAAAATTTGAAGAGCAGACTTCCTGGTGCCGCTAACAGTTTAACCCTAGCTAGGCAGCGCTGCTTGATGCGCAAACCCATGCAAACATGGGTTTTTAAGCCAGAAAGTTGAAAGGGATAGAAAGCAGCCCCAAACAGCCAATGAGGTACAATTCCTGAGCTGGAAACCACTCCTCTAGCAACAGATAGGCAGCTCAATGCTTACCACTCCCACTGATAAGCAGAAAGGCTTCCCTCTACCACAGCAAGGTCTGGACAACTCAGAAACACAAAATAAAGCCCTGAAACCAACAAATCTGGGATCTGGACTATTCTGGTATAGAAAGAAGTCAGGCAATGAGCAAACAGATAGTAATTGTTTTGTTTTTTGAGGTTAAATTAGGCAGAAAAATGCAATTAAACAGTAAATAAGCACAGTAAAGGCTATCACACCCGAGTGTGAAGTCTACAACAGTAAATGCAGTTAAAACTTTGAATTTAAGCAGAAATCTAGTACACAAACAGTAAAATGATTTAAAAAACAGTAGAAATAGTAGCAAGACTACTTCAAATGGCTTTTAGAAGCATGATTAGCAAAAACAGTAAAAAAAAATAAACAAAAAAGTACTTATAATCAGCAAAAAGTCTCTCTGTTTTGTTTCTGGTGCTGTGATGGATAAACTTCCAGTAAGTTTAATACATTTAGTTAAGCTCTGAGAGCAACTATTTGCTGATACTGCAAGTCCTCAGATGAGGTCCTTCTACAAAAAAGGATGGCTGGACTATAACAGACTAAATTGTGTAATGAAAGAGTGCTGCCTAGAAAGGACATCTCTCACAGTTCATGATAGTTTCCTCTTAAAGAACTCCTGGTTTATGATACCTTCCACTATGTCCAAGTCTCTGAGAAACAAATATTGTGGATTATCAGGTGTTATGAGATGTAGACAGTATGCAAAAGAAGCAATTTAGTAGTTAGGGTTACGCTGACATTCGAGAGAGCTTGTACTGCATTCTAATCCTCTGTCTAAGAATGAGATGTTATTACCAAGCCAGGAATGATCAGAGAATTGACAGGGAGATCTTAGAAGACAATAAGTTCAGACTTTTTCACCATCAGCAATACTGATGTTTCATAAGTAGTAGAATGTAGGTTTGTGGAAATTGCAAAACAGACACCTTCACAATCTCAAGACATTCTGCAGGCTTTAATGTCAATGTTTGCCCAGCATCACACCGCAGAAATCCTATTCTTTGACAAATGGACCCTGGGTTTTCTGGACAGAAGTTCGTTTAGTTTGCAGAGACCAACAGGTTCAAAGACATCGATGATGCCTAACATTTTACCAAAAGGAAGCATGAATCTTAACAGCATGCTTGGACAGTGAAAATTCTTCTTAAAAACATAGGATTAATGCCTGGAACTTGTTGTTTTCACTTTGACACCTTTGGTTAATACATACGGATCAGTATGTTTCTAGATGGGCATGAGCATCTATCATAGACGGTGTTGGATTACTCTGGCTTGTGGCCGTAAAAAGGGAGGAGAGGCAGAAAGAAGCTGAGTTCCTCAAAAGGAAACATAATATGATGGACCCAATTATTTTTTGTCTGTACAAGATGCATGGCTCACTGATGCCAAAAATCTAAGTAATTGTGGTACCACGTTACGATACACCACAGTCTTGTGTGACAAAGGGACCTCAAGGCATTCTGTGGTGAATACAAAACATTGTTTGTCATTACAAAAGGCTCGGGAAGATGATGAATCAATCTGAGCATCTTGCCAGCTAGTGGTGAGTGCTCCAAGCCAGTCACCAGCAACAGTACTCACTCACTGTCATATGGACCACATGTGGCACAGGTGTGGTTAACTTAAAAGACTTGCTTTATAAATTAATGCAAATCAGTAATAGTAAGTTATCAGGAAAATAACTAATTGGGGATACAATTTAAAAAAGTAAAAATGTAAAATGTAAAAAATGTAAATTACCCTTGGGTCCTAGAAGTTATGTGCTTTGATGTTTAGGAAAAGAATACTTAAAATGTTTATGAATATAAAAGCCAGTAACAATGTCTTTCCTTTTGGTTCCAAAAAAGGAAATTTAGAGTAAGATGTAAATGAGGTGAAATGCTAGAGGATTCACTATAAGCAATGAAAACTACTCTGCTTATATTACAATTCATCTGCAAGAAAATACTTGCAAATAATAGCTTGACTATACATATACCAGGAAGACATGTACCCATGCCTGTACACTTTAGAAGAAAACATTCAGCATAACAAAACACCACATGCCATACTGCATTGATTATGTGATTGCTTTGCTCCCATTTCCCCTTACTTTATTATTCATACTCTGAGGTTGCAGCGCCTTGGAGAAAGAGCAATCACTAAGACACACACACACACACACACACACACACACACGCACACGCACACACACACACACACACACACACACACACACACACACACACACACACACACACACACACACACATCTTGGTCTTTCTATGGGAGCCTACAAACTCAGATAATACAGATAATACATTTTGAAGACACCACATAATTGATATATGAAGTGTGCAACAAAATATGAGCACCTGATTCCTTGAACAATAATGGCAGGCCAGGACTACACAGGGAGAGAGGCAGGCTAGGGACACGTTTATGTAAGCACCTGCTCATTTCAAGGTTGTGTGTTGCCACTGCCCTTGCCACAGTTTGTGGTAGTCAATAATAAATACGTCTGACACTGTTTATTCCTGTTACAGGAGTGAAGCCTTTAATCCAGGTTACTTGACATGGAGTAGATTTTAAAGGGCATCAGGCTTTAAACTGGACTGCTCCTATGGTAGCCCAAGAAAGTAATACCAGCATGAAACATAGCTCTGCCTCAGTAACAGCATGGATTACGATTAAGTTAACAGCCTAGTAATGGGCCAAAATGTGTACTGACAGCTCAGCTGATGATATGCATACTGATGTAGACAAAGGAGTATCAGGGGTCCAGACAGAGCAGGAACTGCACTGCACAAATATGAGGCAGGTACAGAGGTACACAAGTCTGGGGTTTGTAAATGAACATTTTTTAAAAAGCGAGACTTGAAGATAGTACAAAGTGAAAGATGGATCTTCTTTGTCTATTTCCTCCCTGGGGCCAGACTCGTGACTGGGTTATGATAAGAGGAATTTTCCATAGGTTAGGAAAAGATTGCTGAAGATGAGATGGGAAATTATTTCTGGTAGTGGAATGCATACAAAAACTACAAAAACTGAGCCACTCATTCATAAGGAAGAAACATGTTACTGAATCTGATGAGCATACTCATTTCTATAAAATGAAGAAAACAAAGTAAGAAAGATGTCAGATTGAAAGTAAGAAAGCAGAAAGGGATGGCAGCAGTGGGTAAGTGGCAGTCATCGCCTTAGCATTTGGTCAATGTTTGTCTAAAATAATGACTGGAAGAGAAAAATGTTACTTTGTGAGTGACCCAGTGGTGCAGAGGGATAAAGCACTTACATTGAATCAGATGATCCATGTTTGATTAGTGACATGAGTACTGGAGGGGCTGCAGATGAAGGATGGGAGTGAACGGCTGATGGCTTGCCTATCCCGGGGGGTGGGAACCAGTCTAAGCTCAGTGCAATAAAGCAGTGTAAGAGCCTGGTGAACTCCATGCTGCATAAATGGCGAGTCACTCAGTCTGGAATATGATCATGCATGGAAGTCCTCATGTACCTTCCAATGTCAATGATTGCTGAGCTGGCAAGGCTATAGAGAATGGGGGTGCAGGAGTTAGGGCACTCTGCCCAACAACAGTATCATGGTGCATCAACATGCGCAGTGTCCTTACTGTCCATAAACATGGGTCAGGTTGATCCTGGGGAGTTTAAGGTGGGTCTGGTAGACCTGGTGAATGAGGAGAGGAGCTGATGGTGGTTGATGATCAGCTGTGAAGACAGGAGCTGATGGTGGATGATGGTCAGCTGTGAAGACATGAGCTGATGGTGGATGATGGTCAGCTGTGAAAAAAATAATAATGTCGTTCTGCAGAAGAGTGACATGTTTTCTTGGTTCAGCCTCAAAGGTTATTTAACTTATTCTGCTGCAGCATAACATTAGCATTTTCCCAGACCCACCATTTATTAAGACAGGTAACCAGTAAATTCAAGAGTTAGAGAGAGAGAGAGAGAGAGTGTGTGTGTGTGTGTGTGTGTGTGTGTGTGTGTGTGTGTGTGTGTGTGTTTGTGCATACACGCACATTTGTATTTTACTCTGTTTAGGTTTTCAGACATGCACTTTTCAACTATTTAGTAAATGGCATTTTTCTTTAAAGATTATAATAGCTTTGACATTTCTGTCTGCCTGCTTATCTATTATTGACTTAATTTTCTTAACTAGATAATCCACTGAGACACAGCTTCCCCTTTTTTATATATATACTTTTGGTACCGCCCCACTACCTGCTGACCTTCATCCCTCGGTGATCAGACAGTCCATTTGTTCCATGCCTGGAGATAGTCAGTCACGGACATTATCATTTATATAGATGTAGGTTTATTTTCTATATTAAGTGCTAAACACACCCCATGACAGCTGACATGGGTGCTGACTTCACCACAAAGGCCTGCTATGTCCTACCCCTGCATATGAATGCCCTAATCAGCATCTGTATGAAGGCTGCCATCACCAGCTTGATATACTAAAGCCCACATACATGGCTATGATTGCTTCACCTACAAGCCTCTACCTGGATGTAGAGAAGCAGTCACTGGACCATGAATCCTAAATTGCAGGGTACAAAAGCTACCTTTAAAGATTCATTTTCACATCTTCTGCTTGGATCTTCCGGCATCCATGCTGGCAAACAAACTCATGCCATCTGGGTTGTAGTCAGGTCATTATCCCTCTAAACTCCAGAGGTAGATACAAGTTACTCCTTTTTCAGGAGTAAACTCAGAACATAAAGCAATTAAATGATTCACTCAGAGTCATAGAGTAAGGACATATGCTTTGGTTAAATGGAAACCTAGGTCACCAGTTTACATTCCACTCCTTAAACACTGCCTAACTCATAATGTTCTACACTTTTATAGTTAGGAAGAATCAAATATTTTACATTCAAGTAAATTTCAGTTAGTGCAGTGTTACAGCAGTTAGTATAGCTGTTTCACAACTATTGATTCTATAGTATGTTCTTGGGTAGGATGCCTTCTGTATGGAGCCTGCACATTTCCACTGTCTCCATGGGTTTTATCAGTTACTTTGGTTTG